>NC_053163.1:173757986-174030953 GCF_016835505.1 Polypterus senegalus
ACAGGATTAGAGGGAGCCGCTAGGCAAGACAGTGTGTGTCTGTGATTACCTGATTATACACACGTGTTCACCGGTGTGCACACCCGTATATGTGAGCGCACTTGTATTCATAAGGTTCCTCCATGTAAATGTCTAATAGTGTAATAGTGTGGATATACTTCCAGGCTATATGGAAAGTACAAATCCCTGAGCCTCCCTGCAGCGACCCCTGGTGGCCCCCACGGTATCCAGCAGGGCTGTGAAGAAAAACTCCAAGGTCCATGATGCTCTGCTGGAATTCGGGGCACCTCCATGTTGCCGGGATGGCTCCATCTGGTGGTGTGGGGGTATTGGCTGGGATGAACGGCCGGCCATATACCACAATATATATGTATATATAGAGTGGAACCACGGGTCACGACCGTAATTTGTTCCAAAACTCTGGTCGTAACCTGATTTGGTCGTGACCCGAAGTAATTTCCCCCATAGGATTGTATGCAAATACAATTAATCCGTTCCAGACCGTACGAACTGTATGTAAATATATTTTTTTAAAACATTTTAAGCACAAAAATAGTTAATTATACCATAGAATGCACAGCGCAATAGTAAAGTAAATGTAAAAACATTGAATAACACTGAGAAAACCTTGAACAGAGAAAAGTAACATTGCATGAATTCACGCTATAGCCTTACGAACCGCTCGCTGTAAACACTTTTTTTTAATAAGATTTAAGCACAGAGAAAAACATGAACATTTGAAAAATCTGTAATTTAAAAAACCACCAAGAAAAGTAACATTGCAACAATGCACACTACAAACTGATCGCTGTAAACAGAAGTGAAGTGGAGGTTAAAATCCAATAGTAAAAAGTCTTCATTAAATACAATGAAGTTAAAACAACGCTCGAATCAAACTGGTGTATTGTTTAACTGCCTTCTCGGCCTTATGTGTCCAGCCGTCTCTCTCGCTCGCTCGATGCACAGGGAGAGACTGAACACGTGCGGAAGTCATTGCCGCGTACGAACTGGAAGGGAAACTTCATCACCCAAGTGTGTGGTAGTGAACAGGTGCAAAAGTTTGGCAAACTTTTTGGTCATAACCTGATTTGTACATGGTCCAAGACGTTCATGACCCGAGGTTCCACTATATATATATATATATATATATATATATATATATATATATATATATATATATATATATATAAACCAAACTTAATTTTCTAATTTCTATATTGTTCCTAAAACACAGAACTTGGGGGGGAAAAACACGTCACTTAATTAGGCCCAGGAGTCCAATTAAAAACAGAAGCTGGTTGCAACAAAAACTTGCAGCCACAGGGCCAAGTTTGGGAAACACTGATCTAGAGCTACCCTTTAAATGCATTCCAACTCCTGAGGGTCACTTGTCTCGTCCATTCTAGTTTGGTTTTTCTAGCAAACAAATTAAACTGTGGCAATTAACTCAGACTTAAAAACTAATACAATCCACATTTTTGGATTCAGAATTTAGGAGAGTTTTGGCCGATTTTAGGGACTTTGAAAATGTTATGTAATGTAATTTGAGTTTTAAAATAATCCTGAAAGTTAGGTAAATGTTACCTCCTAGCCGATCACCTCAGTAAATCAGGAAAGGCATAAAAAGTGACACGCTGCACATACTGTTAATGTCACAGGAAGACTGCCTCAAGCTGCCGTGAAGGCCGAGAGCCAAGAACCTTACACGGCTTAACGAGAACAGCATTTTTGGCATTGCAAAAAGAAGGACATTATCACTTCCAAGAAATGAACTTGTTTGGCAAGAGTTGAGTTCTGGAGAAGTTTGCTAGCGTATTATTTATTTATTAATTTTTTTTTTTTTTTCACACAGCTCAGTTGTGTTTATGTTTAAGTAGCATACTTGTCTTTGATAAGCTCAGAGCACAATACACAAGAACTCAAATAAAAGCCTGCCAGGTGTGGGGATTACACATGAGCACAACCCTCTCCTACTTCCTACCTAAAAATGACATTGTGAGGCAAAGAGGAAGGGCTACTTGGCCCATAGTCTCTGGATATTAACCCTTTAAATTCATCCCCATTGTTTTGCACCCAGTGCCGGGACCAAACAAAAATGCACATTTTTTTTTTTTAATAAAACTGCTATAAAAATCATCCATCCATCCATTATCCAACCCGCTATATTCTAACTACAGGGTCACAAAATCATTAACCTCCTTATTACTATAATTAATGTATATGGAAGAAAAATGAGAATTTGGGGGGTCACAAGTCATTAAGGTGTAATATAGTTACTGTGTATTTTGATATGCTTTCCACATTAAAACATAGCATCTATCTTAGAAGGAGTATGAAAGGTTTAATAAATGTCAGAAAAATGTTCAAGCACATCAGGAAACCAGACTAATGTCACCTGAATTACAAAGAACAACAAGGTTCTGGGTGATAGTTCAAGAAGTTGGCTGACTATCATGTACCCAGGAAGACTTAACAGTTGTCACGCACACGGTTTTCCATAAAAAAATCAACACCTCAGGTCTTTTAAACCAATCAGAGTAAATGTTAGATGAATCTGTTTGCAAATTCAATGTGGGCCCTGCAAGGGAGCGCACGAGCTCCCCAAACCCGACACAGACAGGCTCAAGACGCAAGTCCAGCAACACACATACTTTGATTTAGCGGTGGGAAACTCTTCCCAAACGTTTCCTACCTAAACAGCACAGTACGCTGCACAAAGCACAAACAAAGCAGCATACAGCACTTCAGTCCTTTGCCTTCTGTTCTCTCTTTCCACCTCCACTCCTCCTCCAGAAAGCTTCTTACCTCTTCCATCCGACTCTGGCTCTTTGAACGAAACCCTTTTATGCTACACCCATGAGCACTCCAGGTGGCTCATCAGCATGATCTGGAACTCTCCTGCAAGACATCCTTGGCGGCACCCACTGTATCCAGCAGGGGGCGTTAGCTCACTTGTTGGAATGAGTTCTTTTGTAATTGCGGCGAGTTACATAACCCAAATCTATATAGATATGATACTAAAAGGCGATACCCCTCCCTTAGTGATACGGCGGTAAGAAATCACATAGGAGAAATAACTTAGCTTTGTTTAATGACGGCTTACGCTACATAACAGACGAAGGAAGCCATGACAAGAACCCAGTTCGGGAGTGGGGGCCCGATGTGTAGAGTCTGCCATTTTCGATGCTGTTTTGGAAGGATTTTAAGGATCGGATGACGTTATCTCCCATCCGTCCGTCGGATTCAAAGGTGTGCCGGGCAATGTTCCAAGGCTTTATATCCTTTCTTCATGTGCAGGCCTGCACTTAGGTGAATCATGCCATTCCAAACCTGGCAAAGAGGATACAATTTCATGCTAAGTTTGACACACAGAAATAGCATACAATGGTCATCAGTCTGGGTGCCCATTTCGTAGTTGTCCCTAACTTGTCTTGTCTTAAAATGCATGCCTAGCAGTTCTTATATGGTGAACCCCTGTGCTAAATCTGTGTCCACTGTGCAAGTGAGTACAAAGAAATGTAGATTTATAAAATATTTTTGTACAGAGGACAGTGACATATTAAACTGTTGTTACACCCACGGACCCCAAAACGGTTGCGTCAAACTCCAACTCCCATGAAGCCCTGTGGGAATCCAAGGAACTGCTGCAATCCAAGGGGGCTGCCATCTGACGCTCCAGGTGAGGTAGTGCACACTACATGTCCTCTCCTCCTGGTCCTTCCACTATGGAGGCATCCCAGCTGGGAATGAGCCCTGGCCGTCCACCACACCTTGCATTCTGTGACCATTTGCTGACAACCTCTGCCCAGGCCACTGTCCCTTAGTAGACTGCTGTAACATTAATGCTCCCTCTTTAACATTTGCTGAAGAGATAATAAAAGATGCAATGGACAAGATTCCTCCTGCTTGGTTTCTGACTCAAAGAGGTCCCATTTGAGGACAAATTTCTTTTTTCAACATACTTCCAAATTAATTTCTTCCACACGCTGTATTGCAAACCCCTAAACTACGTGGCAATGTTGTGCTTTCTTTCCTCAAAGATGCCCAAATTGCTCTATCACAGCAACACCTGCCCTCAATTTCTGCCCCAAGGCACTCTTGAACCTCCTAATTCAATTGTGTACAATTCATAGAGACAGTAGGTGGAACATGAATATTGAGTGAAGCATGATGAAGTCACAGCCAGCTAAATCAAAGTAGCTGAAAATGGACACAAATGAAGCTAAGTTTAAAGGGTCAAGCAGGAGATTAGCTGGAGTACCCAGCGACCTGGAAATAAGTGAGTGGCTAGCAGGGGCAGATCTACTGTCAAATTAATGAAACTTAATGGAGGGGCCCATCGAAGCAACTTTCATTTTCATTCTCCTGTAACTCAAAAACTACAAGACATAGAAAATGTTTATTCACACAAGTGGCTTTGACCTGTGACTTAAATCGATAGATAGATAGATAGATAGATAGATAGATAGATAGATAGATAGATAGATAGATAGATAGATAGATAGATAGATACTTTATTAATCCCAAGGGGAAATTCACATACTCGAGCAGCAGCATACTGATAAAGAACAGTTTTAAATTAAAGAGTGATAACAATGCAGGTATAACATACAGATGATAATTTGTATAATGTTAACGTTTACCCCCCCAGGTGGAATTGAAGAGTCGCATAGTGTGGGGTCTCCTCAGTCTGTCAGTGGAGCAGGACGGTGACAGCAGTCTGTCGCTGAAGCTGCTCCTCTGTCTGGAGATGACACTGTTCAGTGGATGCAGTGGATTCTCCATGATTGACAGGAGTCTGCTCAGCGCCCGTCACTCTGCCACGGATGTCAAACTGTCCAGCTCCATGCCTACAATAGAGCCTGCCTTCCTCACCAGTTTGTCCAGGCGTGAGGCGTCCCTCTTCTTTATGCTGCCTCCCCAGCACACCACTGCGTAGAAGAGGGCGCTTGCCACAACTGTCTGATAGAACATCTGCAGCATCTTATTGCAGATGTTGAAGGACGCCAACCTTCTAATGAAGTATAGCCGGCTCTGTCCTCTCTTGCACAGAGCATCAGTATTGGCAGTCCAGTCCAATTTATTATCCAGCTGCACTCCCAGGTATTTATAGGTCTGTACCCTCCTCACACAGTCACCTCTGATGATCATGGGGTCCATGAGAGGCCTGGTCCTCCTAAAATCCACCACCAGCTCCTTAGTTTTGCTGGTGTTCAGTTGTAGGTGGTTTGAGTCACACCATTTAACAAAGTTCTTGATTAGATTCCTATACTCCTCCTCCTGCCCACTCCTGATGCAGCCCACGATAGCAGTGTCGTCAGCGAACTTTTGGAAGTCCGATGTATGTTGGCTAAACAGGACTGGAGAAAGTACAGTCCCCTGCGGTGCTCCTGTGCTGCTGACCACAATGTCAGACCTGCAGTTCTCAAGATGCACATACTGAGGTCTGTCTGTAAGATAGTCCACAATCCATGCCACCAGGTGTGAATCTACTCCCATCTTTGTCAGCTTGTCCCTAAGGAGCAGAGGTTGGATGGTGTTGAAGGTGCTAGAGAAGAGCAATTTTAATCAAAATCTGAGATGTAGTGGTTAAATTAAAAAAAAATAAAGTGGTGATCTGTTATGGAACAACCCCACTGAAGAAGATAACAGTGGTTACTCAGACCAAGTTGCTGGTTACAAAGGGGTCTCTATAATGGTTCAGGCTTCAGTGCCCCAAAAATGGAGGTTTGCCATTGGAGGTTACTGATACTGTGAGACAGAAAACACCAGTATCCATATTTACGAAGAATCTCAGAATTACTCCTAATAATTGCACTAAAAGTCTGACTAAGATAAGCATTTGCCCTACCCTAGAGTGGGACATCAGAAGTAGCGAGAAGTAGGAGTTCATGTTTGAGAATGAATAACATCACAACAAATGAAAGTTGTACTGATATCTTTCCAGCGGCACCACTGCAGACTTCTTGAGCACAAAGAGGTGCAAATCAATGAATGACAGCTTGGATGGACAGAAAAACTCGCCTGTGAGGACACACTGATGTGGTAACTGGAAGTGACTTTAACACTTCGAATGCGAGGTACAAGTTAAGTTGTATCTCACTGAGCCTGTCTAGGCGCTGCGTATGATATAACTCATACCTCAGTATGCTGCCACCATTGACACACCCTTTTAGTGTATGATGACGGAATTTTTTTTTTTTGACACAGCAGCTGGCAGAAAATAGTTTTAGAAGCAGTCATGTCGTCACAAAGATGCTGATGTTTTGGAGCAACTACATTTGTAAGAAGATGAATATTTTAATGATAGTGACAGTGATCGAGATAGTGATAATCGATTGGATGATGTAACCCTGTATAAGGTCGAATAATACAAATCTCTCCTGAGGACGTTTTCTCATCACAGGGCATTTGACGTGTCCTGACTGTCAGAATGGCACTACAGAGACATTTGCTGAGTGCAAACAGTCATAAACTCCTAAATATGCTGTGTGCAACAGGCATGGACAGTGCAAAGAGACGTGTTATATTTACGACACATGTGCTTCTAAGTCTGCACTCTGGGTGGTGCCGCCCTTCATGGACTCCCATTTAATTGCAGACTCTGAGTCATGTTGCTGGTCAAAAGAAAGTAATGAACAGTGTTCTTTATATTTTTTTGGCAGAGTTACTGTTAATAATAAAACCTTTGCTTTCTAATGCACTCATTTAAATTTTTTATGAATTTACACCTTCTGCCTGGAGTGGTTAGTCACTCCTGCTCTCAGGCTGCTCAGCAGGAGCAACCCCCAGCCATTATTATTACTATAATAATAATAATAATAATAATAATAATAATAATAATAATAATTATCCAACCCGCTATATCCTAACTACAGGGTCATGGGGGTCTGCTGGAGTCAATCTCAGCCAACACACAGAGCAAGGCAGGAAACAAACCCTGGGCAGGGTGCCAGCCCACCGCAGGGCACACACACACACACACACACCCACATACCAAGCACACACTAGAGACAATTTAGAACTGGCAAGGCACCTAACCTGCATGTCTTTGGACTGTAGGAGGAAACCGGAGTATCCGGAGCAAACTCCACGCAGGGATGACCCGGGAAGCGAACCCGGGTCTAGAAACTGCAGCAGTGCTACCACTACGCCACCGTGCCACCTATAATTATTATTATTATTATTGTTATCACCCCTGCTGCCTTGTAAGAAGACCTGGCTTTGTGTCCTGTGTCCTCCCTGTGTGCAATTTCCTTCCAGGTGCTCCACTTTCCTCCCACTGTCCAAAGACATGCATGTTAGGTGAATTGCGTCCTATGCTAGCTGGTCCTGGTGTGAAGGGTTAGAAAATGACTTGATATTAGAATCAGCATGCAAAAGTCTTCAGCTGGCTACTGATTCCACCATCGGCATCTTGTTTATTAAGAAACGTCCCAGTAAAAGAATTTATGGTCAAAACACTGTCACTCCTAGTTAATGACATAATAACATTGTTTTGGTTTAATTGTTAAAAATAGCTACATATTATTGGCATATGAAGTGAAGTTAATATTAAATCCTTTAATTGCCTACTAAACACAGCAACCAGACATGCTCCCAGCAGTACACCCTGAAGGACTACAGCCTAAACGTAGATGGGAATGGGGGAGTAATGTCTGCCAATATTTAACAATTGTTTGGCAGGTACTCAGTAAACCAAATAAAATGCGCAACAGCTTGTTGTATTCTGAATTCTAAAATAAGTACTACAGAAGACTGGGAGTCATTACCAGAGCACAATGAGAGTAGAATTTGCTGATTTGAAGTACACAAGTCAAGGCTGTTTCTATACTTGCAAGTGAAATTTCTCATGAAGATTATAATTTTTAAGAAAGTGCTGGAATTATGAAGCTGCTATTTTTCAAATAATATATTGTGACACACGTGCACTTAGGAGGCAGTCTAAGGGTATAACTAAGGGTAAGACGTGGAGTCAGGACTTGATGAAGTGAACTGATGTCTCTTCTCCCTCTCCTACAGATCACCAGAAAGGAAGCCAAGCTAAAACACTTCCAGCTCCCGCAATCCCTCCCTTCCTGACCACGCCTGCCTGCTGACATCACTTCCACCCCATCCCTCAAGGACCCGCCTCTTCCTGCCCAGCATCTATTAAACCCATCTACCTCATCTTACAAGTCAGTCCCGTTTGGGACTCCACTCCAGCCATTACTCCGGTGTTTTTTTGAGAGAGATAATTGCCGTTGACAATATATGGGCCAGATCCCCAAACCTTCTTCTTTGTTCGTCTGTTTTCTTACAATATATAGACTTTAGATTGGTCTGTAAGTCTGAATCTAATCCCCCTAATGATTGTCTAACAATGGCTGTGGACAACACCCTGTCTGAGGTTGGTGCCCACCTTGTGGCCAGTGTCACTGGAATATGCACTGGCTTTGAATTGAACACATGGAGAAGATAACTGATGAATAGATGAGTAACAATGGCCAGTACTGCTCAAAAGTAAAATCCATAGGAATGAAAAATCAAACGAGAGACCTCCTTAATAACTTTTTGGCTTCTCCTCGACAGCAATGACATCAGAAAGAAATAAAATGGAGATATGGTCTTTCTTCTCGTGCTTCTCAGATTTTTCTCCTGAATCCTTTACCCCCAGTATTCTTACAATAGTCTCCTCTTGAGTTTCGGTGGAGATTTCAGTAAGGTCACACAATAGGCTCAGATTTTCCAAGTAATGTCTTGACATTTGTTTGCAGTATGAAAAAACTGACATGGTGTGCTCAGTAATATACAGTGAAATGTATGGATGGCAGGGATAAAACCCTCATCTATGGTTACAAAACTGCAGTTCTTGCTTATGAATAACACAATTAGTGGCAATAATTTATACTGCTGTGCTCCAGTTAGGTCAGACTCATTCTGGAAGAAAAAGCAAGCAGTGTGGAGTAGTGGTGAAGACTTTGGGCGTCAAATCCTGAAGCTGTGTTTTTAAATCCCACTGCTGACACCACATCTGCCTGTGCTCCAAATGGAAAAGCAAAAGAAATGTAACTGATGAGAGCTCAGATGTTGTAAGCAACCCTGGATAGAAGCATCAGTTCAATGAAAAAAATGTCTTTAGAAGAACATTAGAACATTAGGACACTCTAGACGAGAACAGGCCATTCAGCCCAACAAAGCTTGCCAGTCCTATCCACTTATTTCTTCCAAAAAAACATCAAGTCGAGTTTTGAAAGTCCCTAACGTCTTACTGTCTACCGCAATACTTGGTCGCTTACTCCAAGTGTCTATCGTTCTTTGTGTAAAGAAAAACTTCCTAATGTTTGTGCAAAATTTACCCTTAACAAGTTTCCAACTGTGTCCCCGTGTTCTTAATGATCTTCTCGATCCACTGGACTAATTCCCTTCATAATATTAACACTTCAATCATGTCACCTCTTAATCTTCTTTTGCTTAAACTGTAAAGGCTCCGCTCTTTTAATCTTTCCTCATCACTCGTCCCCCATAGCTCTCAATCAGCCAAGTCGCTCTTCTCTGGACCTTTTCTAGTACTGCTATGTCCTTTTTGTAGCCTGGAGACCCAAACTGCACACAGGACTCCAGATGAGGCCTCACCAGTGTGTTATAAAGGTTGAGCAAGATCAAACTTATCTGTATATCAACAGCTTTCGTTATTTTCTTCAACATATTTCTTTCTGATGCACAACTTTTCTTCTCATTTTAGTGCTCATCCTGGCTGACATTTTTTTTTCCCGGTGTGTGATTTTTGCTGAAATGCTTGCTTTTTGCTGCTGTGTGTTTGAAGGGTCTTCATTTGTGTGTTAAAGATTTTTGGGCTTTGTATATATAGCTCTTGTCAATCGTAAAATCAGTCAGTCAGTCATTTTCTAAACCGCTTTGTCGCAGATTGGGGAGTGATTGATCAATAATGCTTATGTTCAGGTATTGATTGCTCTGGTCTGCGTCTTTGAGTTGATTGACAGCTGGTTGAACAGATTTAGAAAATAAACAGAACTCGAAATGTTATTCAGAGTGTGTTTCTATTTCAGCATAAAGAGCACTACAGGGAGGATGCCAGTCTATTGCAGGGCGAATACACACACACACATACACACACACCGACCACACACAGCATCACCAGCTACCTTACATGCATGTCCTTGGACTGTGGAGACATCATGCAAACTCCACGCAGGGAGAACCCAAGACGTGTACCCTAGTCTCCTTACTGTGAAGCAGCAGTACTATCACTGTGCCACTCTAAATTGTAATGTATTGTAGAAAATGTGTGTTAACACATGTGTGGGGAAAACTGTAAAGCAGGGGTGCCCACACTTTTTTGGCTTTCCAGCTCCTTTAAAAATGACCATGTCGAAATGATCTACCTACATTAAAAATGCTATATACTGTATATATTAAATATATATATATTGTCAGGGATGCCAGGGGCCATGACCCGGCCGAGACGCCATGAGGGACCGGATGTGGGTCTGCGCCCACCCTGGATCACGTGGGGGTCGCTTTCCTGGTTGCCTTGGGGACCTATTACCCCAGCACTTCCTGGTGTGGGGGAAGAATTAGGACGGTGCCCGGAGAGCTGCCGGGAGGACAGCCGCACTTCCGCACTTCCGCCACACCTGGGGCTCATCCGGGAACCATATAAAAGGGGCCGTCTCCCTTCATTCAGCGCTGGAGTCGGGAGGAGGAAGGACGAAGCACAGAGGAGGTGTGGAGGCGGCCCGAAGAAAGGCATTGTGAGGCCAGGACTGTGAATTGGGGTTTGTGCACGTGACTGGGTCTGTGTGACCATTTAACTGGGTCTGTGTGACCATAACTATTGTTGTAAATATTGTAAATAAACGTGTGGTGGTTTTAAAACAACATGTCCGCCTGTCTGTGTCCGGGTCAACTTCCACAATAAATATGCAGTGGAACCTCGGTTTGCGAGGAAACATACTCGCAATCCAAAACACTCGTATATCAAAGCAAATTTCCCCATAAGAAATAATGGAAACTCAGATGATTCGTTCCACAACCCAAAACTATTCATATAAAAATGATTAAGACAAAATATAAAGTAAAATACATAATACAAATTAACCTGCACTTTACCTTTAAAAAGAATCATGGCTGGTGTGAGTTTCTAAACTCATGTAGAATTCCATCCAACAGGACGACACGCGGATGAGTGTCCCAAAGCAATCGCAGTCTCTCAGCGCTGTAGCAGTTCGCCGTATAAGCGCATCCAAAAAGATCAAGCAAGAGCAAGATGGGGACTCGCACTTCACAGCGCACACACACAGTCACAATGCTGTAGTAAACAGAGAGACGCGCTGGGCGAGCGAGATAAGGAGAGAGAGAGAGAGACGCGCTGGGCGAGCAAGCGAGATAAGGAGAGAGAGAGAAGAACCATCAGCTCAGTTGTGATCACATGACGCTCAGCAGACAAAGTGTATCCATACTACTCATATTGCAAGACATCGCTCGTTTATCAAATCAAAATTTATTAAAAATTTTTGCTCATCTTACAAAACACTCGTGAACCAAGTTACTCGTAAACCGAGGTTCCACTGTATGTATATATATATATATATATATATATATATATATATACTGAGTACACTTTATACATAAAATGTATGTTGCCATGCCTTGTATAACTGAATAACCTTTATGGCACAATAACAACTCAATAAATTTATTGTCACTAATAATCTTCATGTGAGAAAAGGCTGACTTGCATAAATAAGTAGAGCCGAATAATGCAGTCAAGGAGGTTTTGAATTCAGCTGAGTGAAAAATGACGGCTGTCCGATTAACTGCGATTTTAGTTGCCTCTCCTTTCTCTTTCTCAGATCGCTTTTCGGAAGGACGTCAGTTTCGTAATTTTTATGAACAGCTCGAAAATGCCTTTCCACATTTTCTTTCTTTGGAATAGCAATGACAGATCAGACAAACGCACTTCGATTGTGACATGGTGAGAAAAAAAATCCTCTTCCAATTCCACATCCAGCCCATACCCTCCCCAAACAATGTTTTTTTTAAATCCCTTCTTTAGTCGCTATAAATTGGAAGGCTAACTAGATCACAGCTGGAGTTTTGCAGTAGCTCATGCGTTTGATCGTTCGTGCAGGATGACCATTGTATTAGAAGAGAAGAGATCTCAGACTGGCCGCCCTGTATGTCAATCAAGAGGCAAATGCCATAGGGAGGATATGATAGACTAACATTAAAACATTTTTTTTGGAATGCAACGTGCTTTACCTGCACTACCTTTGCAATCTACCAGTCGATCATGATCGACGCATTGGGCACTCCTGCTGTAAAGGAATACTCCACCAAGTAATATTTTTTTAATTATCTGTTACCTTCTTCTTCTTCTTTTGGCTGCTCCCGTTAGGGGTTGCCACAGCGGATCATCTTCTTCCTTATCTTTCTGTTCTCTTCATCTTGTTCTGTCACACTCATCACCTGCATGTCCTCTCTCACCACACCCATTAAACCTTCTCTTAGGCCTTCCTCTTCTCCTCTTTCCTGACAGCTCTATCCTTAGTACCCTTCTCCCAATATACCCGCTTGACTTCCTTCATCCTCACCACTCCTCTGCCCTCCCTCTCATTCACACACATGTATTCTGTGTTGTTCCTACTGACCTTCATTCCTCTCCTCTCTAGAGCAGATCTCCACCTCTCCAGGGTCTCCTCAACCTGCTCCCTACTATCACTACAGATCACAATGTCATCAGCAAACATCACGGTCCACAGGGACTCTTGTCTAATTTCGTCTGTCAACCTGCCTATCACCATTGTTCTCAAATTATTCTAAACAATGCTTTGTTATTCGGGGTATTTTGCAGATTTTCCACTGAACTTTTGACCGTTTCATATGAGGGGCACTTGGGTTTTCCCATTAGTTTATCTGCGCTTTTTAAAGGGGTGAACATCACGCATTTACTTCATATTAACCTTAGTAACTACTTTGGTGGCTCCTCTAAGATGAAGCAAAAGCCTCACGTGCTTATGCTTTAAGTAACATTTAGTTAACCCTTTAATTACGTGTAATCCTTATTCTTCTTCTGTTCCCGCTAGGAGTTGCCACAGCAGATCATCTTCCTGTCCTCTCCATCTTGCTCTGTCACACCCATCACCTGCATGTCCTCATTCCACATCCATAAACCTCCTCTTAGGCCTTCCTCTTTTCCTCTTCCCTGGCACCTCTATCCTTAACATCCTTCTCCCAATATACCCAGCATCTCTCCTCTGCACATGTCCAAACCAACACAATCTCGCCTCTCTAGCTTTGTCTCCATTTAATCCTTACTCCTACGTCTAATAATTCTGTACTGTAACTTCATATGAGTATATACTTGTATCAAATTGTAAAAAAATTAACAGATATTAACTGAAAACATCAATTAAAAATCTATAAAACATGCAGGCCAATGGTCCTAAAATAAAAGTACAGTGAACCCTCATTTATCACGGTTAATCCATTCCAGACTCTACTGTGATAAATGAATTTTCGTTAAGTAGGATTCTTTATTTATAAATTGAATATTTAGCAGTTAGAGTATAGAAAACCTGTTTACGACTTTCTAAATACGTTTTTAACATTATTAGATCCCTCTAGACATGAAATAACACCCTTTAGTCACCATTACACTCGTATTACCCAATATATTAGACAAAATAAGAGAAAATAAGACATATTAGACGTTACAAATATCATATTACTAGGCGCACTCGCCTTTTAAGGCGACCGACTTTTATCCTCAATTTTTGTGCGCTCCATGTGTACATCAGGCATGTAAGTGTAGGGAATGAGAACATCAAAGTGCCCATTCATAACATCTCCCAAAACCTAAGTTTTTATTATCCCCTCAAGTGCCTGTCCAAAGTCGTACAATGTCAGCCCGAATCTGTACCGCTAAAGACGGAGTTTCATGCACTAAATAAGCTAAAAATGAGAATTAGCAAGCACCATCTCCCCTGATATTTACTACGTGGTGAGGCATTTGTACTCCATCAACATTAATTATTTCCAGAGACATAATTTTGACTATTTTTCCAGCACATCGCGCAAAAAAGCAAAGGAACGATGACAGCACCAGAACTCTGCTCACATCGCGTCGCCTGCACTCAAGCCGCAAGTAGTAAGTCTGTAATAAGTGGAATACCGCTACGCTTTGCACTCACGGGACGGAAGGACAATCCCGAACGCTTTTATATAGTAGATTATTGTACTGTATATTTAATTACACACAACCACTAACCTATGAAGGCACGACCTCAGTAGGAGAGTCTTCAGAGGTGGTGCAGTATTTTCAGCAGGTGCGTTGTTGTCTTCAGTGAAGAAGTACTAGGAGTAGGCAGTGGGTGTCTGGGTGCGCGGCTGAAGAACATCTTGATAGGCAGTTGCTGGCGCTGTCTTTTCATATGCGTGAGGAGGCTTTTGTAGGGTATTGCCATCTTTAATCATATCCAAGAGTTTCACCTTCTCCTGGATAGTAAGCATCTTCCTCCGCGCTTAGTTTTATTGTCAGAAGGCTTAGAAAAAGCAAGCCATCGTAGGGCTTAGATAAAAGTTCTCAGAAAGCGTATGCGTAGTGACGTAAGCGTGTATGAGAAAAAAATCGAGATAGAGTGAAGCCGCGAAAGTCGAAGCATGATATAGCGAGGGATCACTGTAGTTCATGTAGAGCGAGTAAAACGTTTCCACACTGACAACACATTTTTTTGCATTTATCATTACAGCTTGACGGTGATGGTGCTGGTGAGGTGACTTGCCTAAGCGGTTCTTGTTTGTCTCTCTTTTTCTCATTGTTGCCTTCTGTATTCTGGATTTTGTCTTGCATGCCTATGAGCCTTCATGTCCACCTGCTGCTCAATTGCTCTTACAATTACAGCAGAGATGCCATCATTTACAGACAGTGACTCAGAACTGCTCCTAATTGTTTCTAATGATGAGACAAAACCAACTGAATAGGCTCTAAGCCATCGAAGAGCACACAGGTGGCACAGGTAAGATGAATGTTGATTCCAACAATGAATGGACACAAGAGGAGAAAGACAGGCAGGGATATCATTGGACCAATAGTAGTTTCCGAGCTGTCATTACCACAAAATTAAACCGACGCCTAATACGAGAGACGATAATCATGATTGAGAGAAAAAGTGGGTCAAAACCGAAAGCACACATGAAAAAACCCCATAAAGATACACTTGAAATACTCCAGAGGTTTGGTATCCTCAGATCAGATAAGGATTTGCACTCATAACTGTCCTGTTATCCTGTCATGTCGATTACACTTGGGTCTTGACCTCAGAGGCCACGCCGCTAGTAAACCTGAAAGCTGACCTAATGATTGAAATAAACACCGGCAGCCTTTGAAGACACAAAATCAAGCCAAATCATGACACCACGTCGGGGGCCATATAATACCAAACATTCTCTGACATTTCTGGGAGGTCTTGATGCGCCATTGATGGAGAGAGGTGAGTGGGCAGTGCTGGATTTCCTGAAGTCTGTTATCATCTCTATTTGTCTTTTCAACATTAAGACAGAGATTGTTGCACTTACGCCAGACACCGTGTATGCTGAGACTTCATCGTTTTTAATGAGACCCACCACTGCCAGTGTCATCTGCATTTGCAAGCTGAAGTTCCATTGATTCATTTCCAAATTATTAGTAGGTGATATTATTATTAAGATACTTCTGTGTTGGGGTTTTTACCTGATGGTATCTGCAGGGAACATTGCAGAACCACAAACCCCAGACGCAACCTCATAGACACAAGTTCTGGGTATAAATAAAAAGTTTATTACTATTGAAATAACTTACAAAGGCTTCCTTGTAATAATGATAACACAAGCGCAACACTATTCTTCTCTTCTCTCTTGTTCCGCCACTCCTCCCAGGCGAGCTTCATCAGTCGTCCACAACAAACTCCAATTTGCCTGTGTGAGGCTGAGTGGATCCTTTTACTTCTGGTGCCAGGGCAATACAAGTAGGGAGAACTTCTGGGAGAGGTGGAACCCTCACAAAGCAGCATCCCCTGGCAGCACCCACATTGCCCAACAGGGCTGCTTCATGGCAACTATAGCTCCCAGCATACCCTGCAATGGTCCGTATGGGTACTGAAGCACAATAATCCTGCCACCCAGTGTACTAGGGGGGAATGTACTCTCGATGTACACGGACTATCCATTACATTGGTACGGGTCCTCACCTCATCCCCTCTGGGACATCAGACTATGCACAGTGGGGTCTCCTAACAAGCTTCTAGTTAAGGCAAAGAACGTCCTGCCTCTTTTCTATCCCACTCTTTACAATGGCCTCCCAACCATGTAAGGGACCCATGCCAGCCCATGCCCGACATTAATTACACTGAGTATTTATTGTCAAGGACTGGAGAAGATTAAAGTCATGAAGTAAGGTTCTGAAATCATTTAAATAACAGTTGATCAAGATCTTAAAAATAAATGTTTATTGGTGTAGCAAGGTGCTATATATTTAGGCCTCTTATATCCTTGAACGATGCTGAGAAAATTAGTTCACACTTTTGTTTTCAGTCGACTAGATTACTGTAACGCACTCCTCTCAGGACCACCCAAAAAAGACATAAATCGACTGCAACAAGTGCAGAATGCAGCTGCTAGAATCCTAACTAGGAAAAGAAAATCCGAACACATTTCTCCAGTTTTCATGTCACTACACTGGTTACCTGTGTCATTCAGGATTGACTTTAAAATACTGCTTATGGTTTATAAAGCCTTAAATAATCTCGCTCCATCTTATATATCAGAGTGTCTTACACCTTATATTCCAAATCGTAACCTCAGATCCTCAAATGAGTGTCTCCTTAGAATTCCAAGAGCAAAACTTAAAAGAAGTGGTGAGGCGGGCGGCCTTCTGCTGTTATGCACCTAAAATCTGGAATAGTCTGCCAATAGGAATTCACCAGGCTGATACAGTAGAGCACTTTAAAACACTGCTGAAAACACATTACTTTAACATGGCCTTCTCATAACTTCACTTTAATTTAATCCTGATACTCTGTATGTTCAATTCATTTTAATAACTATTCATGGTGGCTCTAAAATCCGTACTGATCCCCAACTCTCTCTTCTGTTTCTTTTTCCAGTTTCTCTGTGGTGGTGACCTGCACCACCACCACCTACTCAAAGCATCATGATGCTCCAACATTGATGGACTAAAAACCAGAAGTCTGCATGACCTTCTGTGAGAACCCTAAATACAAAGAGGACTGTTTCATTTATGTTAGGTAGAATGCCCAGAGGGGACTGGGTGGTCTCATGGTCTGGAATCCCTGCAGATTTTATTTTTTTCTCCAGCCGTCTGGAGTTTTTTTTGTTTTTTTTCTGTCCTCCCTGGCCATTGGACCTTACTCTTATTCTATGTTAATTAATGTTGACTTATTTTAATTTCCTACTATGTCTTATCATTATTATTTTTCATTATGTAAAGCACTTTGAGATACATTTCTTGTATGAAAATGTGCTATGTAAATAAATGTTGTATTGTATTGTATGTAGGCGCCTGACCCAACACAGACTCACACCGGACAAAGACAAAGAACTTTCATTTTTCTTCACCCGTGGGGCACGTCTTCCCAGTGACCCCCACACAACACACTCTTCTTTTGCACCACCACAACTCCTCCAAGCTTCGTCCCTGTCGTGATGTGAGATTTTGCATATAACTTGATAAATATTTTGTATGTCTTTATTTGTAACTTGGGCAAAGTAATGTCATATTAGTGTTGCATTATTGATAATAACAGCAAGGGTTTGATGGTTTAAGAACCCCTCTCCCCGAACCAGAACTAAGTCTCTTTTGAATTTTACGACAGGGTTGGGGTGAAGAGCCTCAAACAAGTTTGGCAAGTGTTTCTCTGAAGTCTCTCAGTCAACCCCTGCACCAGAAAGTCAGGCTGCCTAAATGCCAAGCTTTACCTTAATATATGGTCTTGGGGGGTGGCAGGTGTGAAGGTGTTTTATCCCCACACTTTTATCCCCTGACTTGTATCAGAAGTCTTTAAGTACCATGATGTCCTATTGGCTCTAGGGGTTGGACAGAAAACCTATACATTTGCTCACTCCCTCACTCTCTGTCTCTTACTAAACTGATGAAGACCATCAAACCAGGAACTGAAAAAGACAACACAGTGAAGAGCACAGCTCGGCGGACATATTAAGAGAGGCATGCGGCATGCTCTAAAGAAAGCTGACCACAAATGATGCTTTAATTGGAGACATTTTAAGTAACTAATAAGTCTGCGTGCCGCCTGAACTACACATCACCATTTATCAGGTTGTATGGTTGCCAATATTCAAATGTACTTTGCATATTTTTATTATTTATGAATATTACCAATAATACATTGTTTAAATTATAATTGAACTCCTGCTTGTCTTTAAATACACCTAATTGCCGGAGGTTATGGATGTAGAAGGGAAGGTGGAGAGAAGTTATATACTATAATACCTTATAAACAGTGGTAAGTCTGTGAGATTAGAGGCATTCTGATAAAGGCTACATATTAATAATACAAATGGGGAAAGTAGAGCAATATATTAGTCTACCAAGACAAACAGTCCTCCTCCTCCTGACTCAGGCCCTTGAGTGGTGGCTGCTGGCCCATTTTATAGTCCACCCGGAAGTGCGCCAGGTGGTTGACTGCCGAGTCCCGGCTGCACTTCTGGTTATGGCGAATATACTGCCCATACGGGCTCAGGAGTTCCAGCCGCACAATCCCCTTGCGTCGCCCGTGGGACCCAACTGGGCTGCACCCAACTCCAATTCCCATGGAGCACTGCGGGAACCCGAGGTACTGCTCCAACCCAGAGGGGCGGCCATCTAGCGCCCAGGGGGAGGTATTGCACAGTCCATGGCTGCACCCCCTGAATATAGCGAAGGGGCATCCAGGCCGGGCATGGACCCTGGCTGTCCGCCACAATTGGAATGTTTCAGATGAAAGAAGCATTATTTGTTTTCATTTAAATTCATCTTAGTCAGAAAAAATTGAAATATAATGTTACTATCAATGCTATAGTGACTATGCTACTAGAATAAAACACCACACAAAATGGTAATCAGAAGTATGACCACTGTAAAAAAACAGACATCTTCTTGAGCAATTGTACAGTAGAATACTGGCATCAGAGTTGGCAGCCACTAGTAGTACTATGTCAGGTGGGTTCTGTCAAAATTTAATTGAATTTGATTAATGAGATTAAGCCCTGCCCCTTTTTAATTGATGACCGGACGTCCCGCCCCCACAACCACCTGTTGTTTTGTTGACCTTTGATGACCTTTCCGGAAGTCCCCTCCCTCAACCACCTGTTCAGCCACCTGTTTGCCCCCTTCCTTGCCCCCGCCCCCAACCACCTGTTCGGTCCTACTTTCTGTCAAGGGTACTTGATGGATGCCCCCACCCCTTGAACCCCCACCCCCTGCTTGGCCACTTGTTCTGCCCCATCTCACTAGGGCAAGTCCAGACACGCCCAAGGTCTGCCTAAGCCCCTGCCCCTTGAACCCATCACCCCCAACCACTTCCCAGCCCCCTTCCTAAGACAAGTTCAGGCATGTTCCTATCCATACCCAGACAGCCCCACCTGTTGGCTGGCCCCCTTCTTCCGAGGACATACACACACACGCCCGGCCGGACTGATCTAACTTGTCCCGTTCCTGCCAATATTGCTTTGGGTAAGAATCCTTGTATGTATGTAACTATTATTTTTAAAATATCTCTCTAATCGTTGCTGTATCTTTAGTAAAACCCTTGTATTTTATCTAAGCCAAAACAGCCTTTCCTTCCCATCTCAGTGAAAATCCTTTCACAGAACAACATCTGACTTCCAACTCACAGACAGGACATGTCAGGACACCTCTGTGCAACCGGCTTTTAGCAGCCCCTGCGCGTGCCCGCGAGCTGGTCAGTCCCAAAGCTCTAAGCCGCCCCGAACAGATACGTAGCTGTAAGCTGCAACCTGTATGCCCCTGGAGCGCTGCTCAGCCACATGCCCGGAGCGCTGACACGGGTTTAGTCAGACCCTACTGACGCTGTGAAGCGCAACTGCCTTAACACAGTGCTGTGCTTTGAAAACCCATTACCCCTCCACCCCTGACTGATTCAGTCCAGGCGCGCGCATGCTTGTCAACAGCTGAGCGTAAGCCCCCCTTCTACTATCCCCATACGGTGGGCACACAGTTAACTTTTATAGATCCATCCGTCTTGGGAAAAACTAAAGGTTTTCATGATAACGTGCAAAACACAAGATAACTAGTTCCATATAAGCCCTTTAAAAATCACACAGTTAAATAAGATGCGACAGATCCCTTTTAAATCACGTTTGAGACATCTAAATGCTATATGAATTAATATATTTATAATTTGTATTTAAATCGATCTAAAACAATTCCTTCTTCTATCCAATAACCCCCATTTTAAGCCACCCATCATGAATAAAGTCGTTTAGTTTTTCTAAAACTTTGATTGTCTTAATCAGAATGGATCTCCGGGGTTAGAAAAAACGAATTAAAACACTCGGCCGCCTGAAGCATTTGTGTGTGTGGGGGAGCAGCTTTGATTCACACTTCAGCTGTTGGGACGGCTCAGGCCGTTTATGACCCTCAACCTCGGGGTCGAGCAAACCTTGGGAAAGGTGAAAACGGTCTTACGGAGAAACGTACAGCTGTTTAAAGAAATATACGGTTTACAATGGATTCTATTAAACAAAATCTGGACTTTTCTTCGTCCATTCAAAGGTGTTGTTTTTAAACACCGGACAACGGCCATTACACGGGTGTCCGGTTAAAATGATGGGCAAGCATCTGTTATTACAGATTACCGGGCACATTTCAAAAAGTACAGCTTTTTTGGGTATATAAATAAGTGTTCAGACCGGTCCATTACTCAGCAGGCCGTTAATACTGAAAGAGGAAACCGAATCTCGTCGGAAACATCAAGGATCACGATATGGCATATTTTTGATTATTATAGGCGCCAAACAAGTATGTTTTAGAAAACGGATGGATGAACCCTTATATTTTATTCTTACTATGAATAATTTCCAAGTTTATTCTCAAGTGCGTGCGTGCGCGCACTCGTGTGTAGGTGCATGAGCGCGCTCGTGTGTGCGTATAATATAAGATGCAGCATTTATATCCATCTATCTGCGTGTACGACGATTAATGTACAAATTCATAGGACTGAAGCAAACAATATTAGCTTTTTTCATACTGAAACGGGCTTTACAATCAAGTAGTTTTGTCTCGGTGTCTGAAAATTCAAGCAGAACCTCTTCTCTGAGAATATTCAGGCATGGTTTAAAAGCGCAGGCCGGTTGTGTATTCTGAGCTACGTACAGAAGGGTCCCGTTTGTGAAATGCGTAGGCCTACTCTTTCGAATCGGCTCACTGTAGCAGGGGAATCTCTGCCCCGGTCTGCATGTTTTTAATGGTCTGGGATATCGAAACATTTTAACTTTATAAACTCTCATTTGTTACAACCGGTTGGAGACAGCCTCCAATGATGAACGGGATCCAGGAGCATATATCGAAGCGAATGCTTAATAGACATAAGACAACTGTGTTTTCATTCATTTCGCTAAATGAAAAGTAATTATTTTAATACGGAATAGTAGCCCCCAAAGGCCGGGTGATTTTAGACGTGTGAGTAATATAATTAAGTTACTGTATTTTTAAAAGTAATCCCACACTGCACAAGACAGACAGATTCCACGCATGTTTTAGGATTTGCTGCGGACAGTGATGATTTTAACTTTTTCCTTAGCTCATTTCTATAACATAGGAGCAATTTGACAAAGGAAAACTCTGTAAATACACTTGTGCATTTAAACGGAGATTTAAGAAAGCAGGTTTCTACCTTAGACAGATTACTCACCTTATCCCAGTTTTGTTCGTGCATGTAAAAGCACTCACTGTTGTTACACTAGCACAAAATTGATATTTTCTGCCTACTCAAAAAACTAAAATTATTTCTATTAACACAGGTGATAACTGCAAAACATTTCACTATTTTTAATTAAAAAGTTAAAAACAGAAAAGCCCAATTATGATTTTTGTTTTGTCATGCTAGGGTGACACTTTTGCCCTTTATACTCTCTTATGTAGACCTTAACACATATTCTTACCAAAATAGTTCATCACTTCCCAATTCCTGTAACTTCAGGTAATTAGACAGAGCTCCATAACGGGCATGAGAAAAGTATTATAGGTCAGATACACAGAGCCATAAAACAAAAGCACTGAACGCCACACAACCTGGTATTGCTAGATGTATTTTGTTACCTGGAAAAAAAAACGAAACATTTTCAGTAGCCACGTAAAATGACCAGTTGCTTTAACATGAAAATAAAGCATCTAAAAGCATCTTTGTAAAGGTCCAATTTTAAAACATAAGAAAAATCCTTGTTTCCAAAAGAGTTCTGCCCATTTTTTCCAACAGTTTTCCTGAATGATCTTTAGAATCATCCTAGCCTTTCTGATTACATCCACCCAAACAAAGCATATAGCTTTAATTTCTGTACTCCTTTTAAATGATAATATCCAGTATAAAGCCCCTAAAGGAACTGGGTAGGAACTGGAGACATCTGATATCTTCTATCATATCTTTTTTTTTGCGAACAAAGTTTTCATAAGTTTTAATAGCACCCCCTAACGTTTTTTTGAAAGTAGACCACTAATACCAATATGTCCTTTTTTTAAAATTAATGATATACCATAGATGCATATTTTATTCTAACTACTTCACTTTTATCTAACTCAATATTTATTTTTCTAGTATCAGAATGTAGTTTAAGTTATTTTGTTTTGGGTTCAATAGATGTATTATTCTTTTTCTTTTTTTCACATCTTTGCGCCCCCTTTTTGTTACTTCGCGCCCCCTAGGGGGGCCATCCCCACAGTTTGAGAACTACGGTTGCAGGAAATTATTTGCAAAACACTCTGTGGCACTTCAAGCTAAATTAGATTTCCTCGGTTATTCAGTCGTCCATCGGTGTTCCATTTTTGTTATAAATTGTATTTAGTCTCTATTTACTAAACATTTTATGTTGAATAGAAAACAGTTATCTTGTTCAGGTTTTAATTTAAAATGCTTTGTATAATACAAAGTTTTAGAAGTTTCTATTAATGCTTGGTAACTGCCTTCCATTTTACATCAGTTATGAGCCCCTGAAAATAAGAATGGTTATGTATGGTATAGGAGCCGATGCTGTACACTACAGGGCCAATGATGAGGCTTATGCTGGACACCCTAGGACCCTAGCATGACAAAACAAAAATCATAATTGGACTTTTCTGTTTTTGACTTTTTAATTAAAAATAGTGAAATGTTTTGCAGTTATCACCTGTGTTAATAGAAATAATTTTAGTTTTTTGAGTAGACAGAAAATATCAATTTTGTGCTAGTGTAACAACAGTGAGTGCTTCTACATACACGAACAAAACTGGGATAAGGTGAGTAATCTGTCTAAGGTAGAAACCTGCTTTCTTAAATCTCCGTTTAAATGCACGAGTGTATTTACAGAGTTTTCCTTTGTCAAATTGCTCCTATGTTATAGAAATGAGCTGAGGAAAAAGTTAAAATCATCACTGTCCGCAGCAAATCCTAAAACACACGTGGAATCTGTCTGTCTTGTGCAGTGTGGGATTACTTTTAAAAATACAGTAACTTAATTATATTACTCACACGTCTAAAATCACCCGGCCTTTGGGGGCTACTATTCTGTATTAAAATAATTACTTTTCATTTAGCGAAATGAATGAAAACACAGTTGTCTTATGTCTATTAAGCATTCGCTTCGATATATGCTCCTGGATCCCGTTCATCATTGGAGGCTGTCTCCAACCGGTTGTAACAAATGAGAGTTTATAAAGTTAAAATGTTTCGATATCCCAGACCATTAAAAACATGCAGACCCCGGGGCAGAGATTCCCCTGCTACAGTGAGCCGATTCGAAAGAGTAGGCCTACGCATTTCACAAACGGGACCCTTCTGTACGTAGTTCAGAATACACAACCGGCCTGCGCTTTTAAACCATGCCTGAATATTCTCAGAGAAGAGGTTCTGTTTGAATTTTCAGACACCGAGACAAAAACTACTTGATTGTTTGCTTCAGTCCTATGAATTTGTACATTAATCGTCGTACACGCAGATAGATGGATATAAATGCTGCATCTTATATTATACGCACACACGAGCGCGCTCATGCACCTACACACGAGTGCGCGCACGCGCACTTGAGAATAAACTTGGAAATTATTCATAGTAAGGATAAAATATAAGGGTTCATCCATCCGTTTTCTAAAAACATACTTGTTTGGCGCCTATAATAATCAAAAATATGCCATATCGTGATCCTTGATGTTTCCGACGAGATTCGGTTTCCTCTTTCAGTATTAACGGCCTGCTGAGTAATGGACCGGTCTGAACACTTATTTATATACCCAAAAAAGCTGTACTTTTTGAAATGTGCCCGGTAATCTGTAATAACAGATGCTTGCCCATCATTTTAACCGGACACCCGTGTAATGGCCGTTGTCCGGTGTTTAAAAACAACACCTTTGAATGGACGAAGAAAAGTCCAGATTTTGTTTAATAGAATCCATTGTAAACCGTATATTTCTTTAAACAGCTGTACGTTTCTCCGTAAGACCGTTTTCACCTTTCCCAAGGTTTGCTCGACCCCGAGGTTGAGGGTCATAAACGGCCTGAGCCGTCCCAACAGCTGAAGTGTGAATCAAAGCTGCTCCCCCACACACACAAATGCTTCAGGCGGCCGAGTGTTTTAATTCGTTTTTTCTAACCCCGGAGATCCATTCTGATTAAGACAATCAAAGTTTTAGAAAAACTAAACGACTTTATTCATGATGGGTGGCTTAAAATGGGGGTTATTGGATAGAAGAAGGAATTGTTTTAGATCGATTTAAATACAAATTATAAATATATTAATTCATATAGCATTTAGATGTCTCAAACGTGATTTAAAAGGGATCTGTCGCATCTTATTTAACTGTGTGATTTTTAAAGGGCTTATATGGAACTAGTTATCTTGTGTTTTGCACGTTATCATGAAAACCTTTAGTTTTTCCCAAGACGGATGGATCTATAAAAGTTAACTGTGTGCCCACCGTATGGGGATAGTAGAAGGGGGGCTTACGCTCAGCTGTTGACAAGCATGCGCGCGCCTGGACTGAATCAGTCAGGGGTGGAGGGTAATGGGTTTTCAAAGCACAGCACTGTGTTAAGGCAGTTGCGCTTCACAGCGTCAGTAGGGTCTGACTAAACCCGTGTCAGCGCTCCGGGCATGTGGCTGAGCAGCGCTCCAGGGGCATACAGGTTGCAGCTTACAGCTACGTATCTGTTCCTGGCCGCGTAGAGCTTTGGGACTGACCAGCTCGCGGGCACGCGCAGGGGCTGCTAAAAGCCGGTTGCACAGAGGTGTCCTGACATGTCCTGTCTGTGAGTTGGAAGTCAGATGTTGTTCTGTGAAAGGATTTTCACTGAGATGGGAAGGAAAGGCTGTTTTGGCTTAGATAAAATACAAGGGTTTTACTAAAGATACAGCAACGATTAGAGAGATATTTTAAAAATAATAGTTACATACATACAAGGATTCTTACCCAAAGCAATATTGGCAGGAACGGCGACAAGTTAGATCAGTCCGGCCGGAGCGTGTGTGTGTGTATGTCCTCGGAAGAAGGGGGCCAGCCAACAGGTGGGGCTGTCTGGGTATGGATAGGAACATGCCTGAACTTGTCTTAGGAAGGGGGGGGCTGTGAAGTGGTTGGGGTGATGGGTTCAAGGGGCGGGGCTTAGGCAGACCTTGGGCATGTCTGGACTTGCCCTAGTGAGATGGGGCAGAACAGGTGGCCAAGCAGGGGGGTGGGGGGTTCAAGGGTGGGGCATCCATCAAGTACCCTTGACCGAAAGTAGGACCGAACAGGTGGTTGGGGGCGGGGGCAAGGAAGGGGGCAAACAAGTGGCTGAACAGGTGGTTGAGGGAGGGGACTTCCGGAAAGGTCATCAAAGGTCAACAAAACAACAGGTGGTTGTGGGGGAGGGACGTCCGGTCATCAATTAAAAAGGGGCGGGGCTTACTCTCATCAATCAAATTGAATTAAATTTTGACAGAACCCACCTGACATAGTACTACTGCCACTTACTGTAGATATACAGAGATGCTACTGTAATGGACTTTTACAGTATTACACTGTAATTTCATAATACAGTTTGATATTTTATTATTATTATACAATACTGTATTGTGAAATTACACTGCAATACTGTTCCTACAGCAGCATCTCTATAAATCTACAGTATGTGGCTGCCAACTCTGCTGCCAGTATTTTGCTGTAAAATTACAAGGAAAAATTTTACAGTGTAGGTTTTTGTATTACGACCTTTACCATCACGTGTGTGACTGTAATAGCATGTAATTTAATGATAGCCTCTAAAAATCAGGCATCTAACGAATGTAATATCACATGTGTAGATGTTTGAATTTCTTCATTAAAATGGTCCTCTCAGCTTCCAGTGAGTGATTTAGGAAAAGGGTGAAACCATAGATTGAGGCAGGAGACGGCCAATGGTGCCTGCTTCTGTAAGGCAAGTCTCTAAAAGAAAACCACATTAGACTTTGTGCTAGAAGTGATGTCAGTGAGAAGAACTCATCTGTTAACTAAAGAATGAATGTTTAATGGGCAACATTTTTATTAATAACACATATGTACACTCACTTATCCCT
Organism: Polypterus senegalus; assembly: GCF_016835505.1. NCBI lineage: Eukaryota > Metazoa > Chordata > Cladistia > Polypteriformes > Polypteridae > Polypterus > Polypterus senegalus. Next base: position 173,784,783 of record NC_053163.1, read on the forward strand.
GCACTGAAAAGAGCTTCACCAATCTACTCCACAGCACCCAACTCGTCACCCACCTTCCATTCACATCTTGTACGCTCACGGGGGCTTAATGTGGGCTTTCATACAGGAGATAGCCGAGTCGCTGGACTGCAGAGCGATGTGGTGTCTAGTAGAGAGTGGCTGGCACCACACACCTAGCTTGTATTGCATACCTGGACAGTCGGGCGAGAAATAGATAGATGGCAGATAAAAAAATGTGTTTTACTTAAAGTCAAGAAAAACAGGATAAATTAAAAAGAACAGGCTGAAGGCCATGAACTGATACTCTAACAGGAACAGGCAAAAATATCCAAAAGTGGGACTCAATGAAAGACTTTGGCAAAGACATTTAAATAAAATTCCTGGGCAGAGTGTCTTTGCCAAACTGCCAGTTTTATTTACCCCGCCCCTCCCATTCTGTAAGTGCACTGTAACAGACAGTGATGGGAGGAGCCAAACACCGTAATTAGGTTAAGGGAGTGGTGAGGGGGCGGAGCCACATCCACATCCAGAGAGGAATAAAACTGGAACTAATGATACAAGTGCTCAGCAGTCACTAATGCTGTTCACCCAGCACCATTAATTATTCAACATCTTTTGGAGCTGCATACAAAGGTAAGAATATTATAATCAAATTTAGCACTTTCAGGGTATAGTCTGTATGTAGTTTTTGTTTTTATTATGATATATTGGCCTAACTTCTTTGCCCAAGGCAGCTTAAAGGATTAGTATACTTTGCAGGTTTTTTTTGGCACAGACGTAACACAGCCAGGTTAGGCGACTTGGTTTCAGTTCCACAGTCAGACAAGAATCGAACCAGAAATGTTGGGGTTTAAAGTCCAATGAATTAGCCACTACACCATACTGCCTTTATAGTCAAGGATTCGTGATTCCATTATCCAACTTGAAAAATATAGATCACTGTTGCAGGGAATTAAATGTTATTCCTGTTCTAACCTCACAAGGGATAGTAAAGAAAAAGAGATTAGGAGAATTGTAGTTAGAGAATGGGCAAAAGATCAAACTCATTGAGCATCAAAACCGAAACAAGAGCTGATAAACTAAAAAAAAAAACAACGTGATCCAGGAACTGAGCTAAAAAACTATTCTTTTCCTTCTTTCACAGTGAAACAAGGGCTTAGCCATCAAACTTGGTTACCCCGACATTTCCAAAGACCAATCTTTAAACCGTCGCTTTGATGACGAGTCCAAAAAGGAGGAAGAGACAAAGGGCTCTAAAACAGCAGTGTTAATAGGGGAAACAAAATGGTGTCACTGCAAAATGATGTGCTTCTTAATGAAGCTGGATACACCGTTTTTTGATTTTATATAATAAATCCTTCCGCATGGAAGACAAAATACATTTATAAAGATTCAACATTGCAACAAGTCCATCAACCTCAAGCATGGCAGAACAGACCCCAATGCCAATGTAGATGAAGCCAAAGTACAGAGCATTTAAAGAATCAGGTTTGGCATTAAATGTCTCCAGACCTGCCATTGCACAGATCAGATTATAAGAATATGTGCGTCCTTGTAGTCCTGCTGACCACCAGGCAGCTAATGTCTTTTAAAAGTCTGTTTACGATGTAACAATTTGTTGTAAAATGTTTAGGTTCTCTGTAAAATAGGAGGCCCTCCTTTAACCACACGTTCATTTTACAGAATGAATCAATGCTTTACTTATTGATTTCCTAGAAGAGATCATGTTAAAAATTTTTTTGTAAATCATCCCTAGAATTAATGTAGGAAAGACGTATATATTTCATATTAGGTAGGAGTAGCAATGGGTATTGTGCAGTGACGTGCGGTGAGGTTCATGGCTGGTGACTCCTTCAGAGTCAGATTTTCAAATATATGAACCCAAAAGAATAGCTTATTCACTCTTCAGTTGGCAGCCAGCCTGAACATTAACTACTGGTTATGTTTCATATCTCATCAGCATTCTTTACACACATACAGAGGTAAGGTACATATTTGGCTGACAAAGAAGGTTACATTTATAACAGAGAGAGACAGCAGAGAGAGCGCATTTGTTCCGCACCCTCCATGTGTTCTAACTTTGCCATTGCAATTCCACAATTCATACTCATTCAATACAAATGAAAGTATAAAGTGGTGTACAAAAAAAAAACAATTTCAATTTAAACCTTAATTGAAATATTTTGTTGTTTTTAAAAGCTTTTAATTCTGATGCTTTCATCGATTTTAATACAGACTGTTCAACAAAAGGATAACAAGAAAAACAAAAGAATATTTTATTTAAGGTCAAAATTAAGTTTTTAAATATTGGATTGTTTCTTTTCTTAGTCTGATCCCATTTTTTATAAAATTGAAAACCGTTTATGGTCTTACCATTACTTGTAAATGAAGTCCATGCACATATCCTTCTCCATGAAAATCTCCGTGAAATTCTTGTGAAAGTCCTCCTTATTTTCCTTTTGTTTTAAAAATCTTAATCTTCCATTTTGGCAGTCAGTCGGGATAAAAAATTAAAAATTAACGGACCACTGCTGTGCACTTGACTTTCTGATATCGCTAACTTATTGACGCCTCTGCGTAGAAGAACAGCAGCAACGAGCACCTGTTGGGCTCACATGTGCCCCCTTTGGTGTGGCACGGTACTGTCTGCCTCACCTTGTGCTTTTTCACTGTGGTTTTATGTCCATTCAGCAAGACTAAATATGTCACACATGTTCATTAAAGATATTAGCCAGACTGTGGAAAGTCAGGGTGTATAATAAATGTGTTTGGAAACATTATTTTGGTGACATACAGAGAGACAAAAACAGGCACGTGCCAATCGCACACATTAACCCCATCAGTGTGTTAGGAGAGTGCAATCCAAGGTGAAGCGAGGCTTGTCGCTCTGCACCTCACGTTTCTCCTAGGAAATGCGCTAAATCAACAAATTTTGACCATAAAAAAGATTTTAAATTATTGGAATCATACAGAAAACAAATTTATAACACAGACCAGTGGACACATTTATTTTATGTTATCATTATTAGTTTTTTTACATTTCATGATGATAGGTGAGGCTGTCTCCCTTGATTGTGCGTCCCTGGTATTGTGATTCACTTTACTGAATCGATCCTTTTGAACTACACGTTTGACTCATTTTTAGAATTAATGCTGGCGTGTATGTAAAGTCCATGGGTCCCTTCTGATCACCTCATAAATATATAATTAAATAATTCATACATTATTTTATATGTATATGTGCATGTATGTATAATTAATTACCTGAATATACAACAACATTTATTTTTCTAGCACATTTTCATGCACACAATGTAGCTCAAAGTGCTTTGCAAGACGTCAAAGAGAAAGTTACATGAGAAATGCAATCATGAATAGGCAACAATATTAAAAAATAAGTAACATAAGAAAAAGGTAAGGTCAGTTGACTGGATGGATGGAAAAAACAACACAAAAAAACTCCAATTAGGCTGGAGAAAAAAAAATCTGCAGGGGTTCCAAGGCTAAAGACCATTGAGCCCCCACTGGGCATTTTACCAAACATAAATGTTCTTAAATCAATCCTGTTTGTTTCCAGGCTTCACATGATAGGATTTGATAAAGAGGGTCTCGTGGACAGCTGAAACACCCACCTTCAATCCATCGATGCAGGGGGTCGCATGGTGCCTTGATCTGGTAGCGGTGGAGCAGATCGCCATCACAGAAAAGCCAGAAAAGAATAGTAGAGATTAGTAAAGATTGTGGATCCCTAAAGTATACAACAATTTTATGCCTATATAGTCTATTAGGAATGCAACTAAAATGTAGCAATGAAAAAGCAAAATTAAAATAATGGGTTTTTATCCAATTTTTTAAGAAAAATGTTCCACAGTATTAGCCTGGTGAATTTCTATTGGAATAATATTCCAGAATTTAGGTGCATAACAGCAAAAGGCCATTAGACAAACCAAGGTCACAACTTAAAGTTTAAGAGGACCAACATTCAGAAATAAAGGACAGAGCTAGAGTATTTAAGGCTTTATAAATAATTGGTAGAATTCAATTCTCTACTACATGGGTAACCAATGTAACAACGCCAAAACTGGTGTGATGTGCTCAAATTTTCTTTTTCTAGCTAAGATTCTGGCTGCTGCATTCTGCACTAATTGCAGCTGATTGATTTCTTTCTTAGGTAGTTAGGAGTGCATTACGTAATCTAGTCAATTAAAAACAGAAGTGTGAACTAATTTTCCAGTGTCTTGTAAAGTTATAAGTGGTCTAATTGCTATATTGCATAAGTGAAAAAATGCAAAAATCAGGTTAATACGAAGTCAGAGTTAATGATTAAACCCTAAATTGCTTACTGGTTCAATTTTAAACCTAAGGGATCATGTTTGTTTCTAATACCCTTGCTGTTTCCATGTTTGACAATTTTTGATAGATAGATAGATAGATAGATAGATAGTGGGAATTTGGGTTTTTACTGAAGCTCTTTAAATAAATACATAAATAGATAGAATGAATTAACACACACACACACACTATATGGTCTGAACACACAACAGAATGACTAAAAAGCAAGAAAATTAAAAAGAAAGAAAACTTCTGACTTGACAATCATAAGATGTACCATATAGTTTTTATAACAACACAAAATCCTGTGTACTAAAGATGCATAGTTAAAATAAAATGTGTGACTCATTCTTGGGTAATGCTTGTTCGCAAATTAAATGAACGAGAATTGTGGGGCTCATTCTCAAACAATGATTCAGTTCAGGCTCAAAAGAAGCGGTACATAATGCATGTCCAGTGCAATGAGCTGCAAAAAAAGTCCCAGAGAATAAAATTGTCATTTAAAAAAAAAAAAGACTGTTCAAACAATGAACTATAAAGGAACCAATTTACAAAGGAATTTACAGGACTCTTAAGGCAGTTGAACCACCTAATGTAGATTTACAATTTACATCCAAAGCATCCTTTCTTGTGGACTAATAATTGATGACCCAAATTCATTCATACATTCTTTCTGCGTTATAGTACTAATTTATAATTTTAATGACTCTGTTTTGTTATCTAAGGAATTTATGGTGCTTTTATATACAAAATAGTCAGTTTACAACTTAATAGTAAATGAAAACAGACACAGTCAGAGATTGTACAGATACATCCAGAACCAAAGATTCTGGACTGAGCCATCAAACACGGGAATATCTAGCCAATCACATATGTGTAATGGCACATGTCCTGAAATCCAACGTGTGGTTTTAACATAAATAATGGCTCATCTAAAGGACTGAAAGAGAAGGACTTGGAAGCAATGTCAGAGATCAAGGCACATCAGAAAAAGAGAGAGAAACCATTTAATTAGGATGTTGAAAAGCATGACTCATGCATCACTCTGATTGTTGAATCAAAAAGTTACCCAGGACAACATCTACCCTTGACATTTTATGTGTATATATACATACTGTATATCCTGACCTTTGTTGTCTATTTATTTTCATTTACATTTTCTACTATTGGTATTATTATCTATACTAATAAAAGGCAAAGCCCTCACTGACTGACTGACTGACTGACTGACTCATCACTAATTCTCCAACTTCCCGTGTAGGTAAAAGGCTGAAATTTGGCAGGCTTATTCCTTACAGCTTACTTACAAAAGTTAGGCAGGATTCATTTCGAAATTCTATGCATAACGGTCATAACTGGAACCTACTTATGTACATATATACAGCAATAGCCTGCAGCTCGGTCGCCGTGTGAGGTGGAGTTGCGTCCCTCATCGTCACAGCTCTCACGTAATTGAGTGCCTGCCCATATCCGTCAGCAGCAATCCAATAGACACGCTGCCACTAAATATTCGCGGGTGAAGGACTGTGCTTATGCAAACAAAGATGAGATGGCCAGGGATAGACTAGTGTTTGGCACAAACTCAGCGAAAGTGCGAGAGAAACTTTTAAGTGCCGGGTCTTAGCTAACATTAAATAAAGCCGTGGACATCGCAAGATTGCACGAGATAGCACAAGCACAGCTGAGAACCTTCGATGCATGTACTCCGAGCGGCTCACGTGAACTGACTGTGAACGCAGTACGCAGAGAACAAGGAAGAGCTCCAAAGAGCGCTGAACAAAAAACGCATTACACAATTGAGAAGGCAGCAAAAGAATATGAAGCGAGTGACGCATACAAACATATTCATAAGTGTAGCTACTGTGGAAACAAAGCACGGTGTAAACCTTAAGTTTAAATTAAGTTCATAGACACGCTGCCGCTGGCGTTTGTCATGCCTACAACGAATATGATATTCGCAAGATACAAGTTTAATGAGAAGACATGAGGTATAAGCGAGACATTTGATCACTTTGTAACGGAGTTAAAATTGCTGATGAGGGACTGTGCTTATGCAAACGAAGATGAGATGGTCAGGGATAGACTAGTGTTTGGCACAAACTCAGCAAAAGTGCGAGAGAAACTTTTTTACGTTCATAGACAAGCTGCCGCTAAATATTTTCTGGCAAATCCACAACTTAATACCGGGAATGCCTGTTGAACATCTTAGATTCACGAGTACCGATTTAGGTGGTGAACACTTCGATGAATGACACCTGTTATCTTTACAACGGTTGACAACGAAGATGAGATGGTCAGGGATAGACTAGACAAACATGGAATGTAACTTGAACACAACACATCCTCCAAATACGAACCTGATTGAAAGAAATAATGATAATCAAATCCTTGATGACAGCAACACTCATAACAGTCACAAAACAATTACATTGACAATCAGGTTACGTTATTTTAAAATGTTTCCTTTTCTTTTTCATAACTTCTTTAATACACTACTTCTCTGCTGTGAAGCACGGGTATTTTGCTAGTACTTTAATAAATGCCATGTTGCTTTTACGTTTCTATGTTTTGCCTTTATTTAGAGTGATTGAGTTAATAAAGTAATTATTAGGCCACCTGGTGCATGGGAGATTACTAATTTCTTATCCTTGCAGGATTTATCACTGCTGAGAGGTCTCACCTCAATGGGAAGAACAAATATACAACCAAAAGGTTTATGAGCCTTCATGTGTAGTGAGTGCCAGAGATAGTAAGTCCATTTGTGGAGTACTGAGGAGTGACAGGCATTTCGGGCTCTATAAGTATACATACTTATGTAGTCTGAAATTGTACAGTGTGACTGACGGCTGGTGTCACTCATATAATATGGTGTGAATAGGATCTTTGTGAACTATTCTGGTAAAAAGGAAACAAGGACCCATCTTTCCAATTCTGGGAGCAGATAATGCCCTGTATTGGTCAGAAGACATCTTATCTTCCTGCATAGCCTCACTTACCTTCTGTACATTTGCATGGTATTGGAGAACATCTTGATTAGCAGAAATGTTTGGTACAGGATGTAGACAAGGGCACCAAAAAGGGCAGTAAGAGAAAGCCATTAAACCCCACACTGGCCCTGTAGATCCAAATACTGTATACATTTGCAAGAGGATGGATCTATCTATCTATCTATCTATCTATCTATCTATCTATCTATCTATCTATCTATCTATCTATCTATCTATCTATCTATCTACATGAGTCAAATCTACATGCACAATATCCATGTCATGAATTAATAAAAATGATGGTGGGCCCCCGTGGTAATTGCTCGTTCGCTTTAATTGTTATATAGGAGAGTAAATACCAGCTGTCTGCTCACACACTCCACTAGTTTGTTGTTTTGCTCAGGTCTTTTCTGTGTTATAAATGGGATTATTAGAAAATACTGTTAATCAGATTATTTCCAAGAGTAGGAATGGAGGGAAAAGAAAAAACAAAAACAAAAAAAAAAAACAAAAAACAAAAAGAAAACTCAAGTAAAATTATCTTTTTTCTTTTAAATGAGATCTTTATTATTTAATAACTTATGTACATGTTCGTTAAAAATGTATACATTTTCCTACCCTACATATTTGGTGGTGAGGTCCCATCGGATGTTTGACTTTTTTTCTTATTTTTTCCTGCCTTTCTTTTAATTTGGTGAATTTTCGTAGATTTTTGCACTGGCCATCATTATCAATGCTTAGTTGAACTGTACTTCATTCTGTTTGCTGAGTTGATATAAATTTTAAACTATATATTACAAAACATATTTAATATTTTATCTGCTTTCATAAGCTTTGGAAAAATATGCAGGTGTAGAAATGTTTACATTAGTCTTTTTAACGATTGTAAAATGGAAATAACAATGTCTGTGAAAGCACACATTATTTTTTTTTTTGAATTGTATTTTTTTTAACTACTTGCTTTGAAATGCTATAAGTGTTTTGTATTAGATTCAATTATAATATTTTGCAATTATCTATTCTATCTATCTATCTATCTATCTATCTATCTATCTATCTATCTATCTATCTATCTATCTATCTATCTATCATATAGTACCTTTTTCTATCTATCTATCTATCTATCTATCTATCTATCTATCTATCTATCTATCTATCTATCTATCTATCTATCTATCTATCTATACAGGCAGTACCTGATTATAAAATCCAAATGCAGGAGTTATGTGGCCGCAGCGATGCTGCCTACCATGCCACCAAGTGTAGAATTTCATACCTTTTATTACAAAGTGTGATACAATCATTTTCAGATGCATTCATTAAATCGACACACTTATTTAAAATCAATGCTATTTCTATAGCATAAAAAACACAAACATTCATTGTGGATGTCAGAAAAAATGTGTAATGTCACGCTTGGGGGGGGGGTCATCATACTTCTCAAAGACCAGTGCAAGAATTTTAATAAACCAAGAACAGAATCCAGACTTTCCATTTCCCCGTCTCTCAATTGTAGAGAATGTGCTCCGATGTGCCTGGAGAGTGGGATGACGAAGCAAAAGAAGTAAACCGGCTCAGGTAGGAGGCGGTGGAGTTGCACTGCTGTCACATTTTTGGCAGCGTATTGAAATACTTTCAAGCACAGTTACTTCACATACCTGGGCTGTGTGTCAGCGCAGGCTCATTTACATATTGCATGGAGAGATTCCACAGCACATATAATCTCACAAACTCCTGGCACCGTTTAGACCAGGTCTATTTTTATGGACTAGCACCTGCATCTTCAGTTTTCTCTGTTTTCATTGTCGGTTGCACTTGACTTTGCTCCTCTAATATGACAAAGTCACTCTTGGAATTTACGTTAGGCTAACCCAATGGACAGCTCTGCTTCAGCTCATCCTTGGATCTGTGAAATTGGCATTCTATATTTTCTGCAAGATCATGAATTCAGGTAATGCATGACAAAGGAGAATGCTTGGTTAAGTGTGTGTTATGATCGGCTCACGACGAAGTGCATGATATAAGGTAAAAGATTAACTGCTGGTTGGGTTGATCAAAATAAGTGAAGGGAAATTCAAGTCTGATCTCTGGATAAACCAGTCATGCTGGGTTAGGGTTAAGTGATAGACTTGCTGGGTTGCTTTTGAGAGAAGGTACTGAAGGCACTATCCTGTCATGTCAGTCAGTGGCACAGAGTTGAATGCCGGGGACTCAAGCCCAGGTTGTTTTAATATTTTGAGTGTGCCTCATCTGTTGCAGACTAACATCTGTTGCCATTCAGTCTGTCCCACCAGATGGACAGCAGTAGCTCAGACACCATTTGTATGAGATCTGAAGTGCCAGTCTGTCAGTTTGCGCCGTCCAATACCACATGCCAAGTTTAGTTACGGCTACGAGTAGCAGTAGTGGTTTACAGTTTCAGAGTTTTCAGGGTTCAAATCTCACTCTGGACATTACCTGTGCCGAGTCTGCATGTTCTCCGGTTGTCTGACTGGAATTTCGTTGGGTCTGTGTGAACCATCTCAACTGTCTCACACTTGGATAACTTCCCGTTTATCTACCTCCTTCCCTGGAGAGTGTTCGCTGAGCGCCGTGTCACTTTCACCTTTGCAAAGACATAAAAACTTCTGAGGATGGTGCCGTTTCTCTGTCCACTACAAATTAGACTAGGGCACTCTTGCATGTCTTATTGATGTGTTTGCACCGAGAAAAAGAGCTAAAGTGAATAAATACAAAATACTCGGCAACGCTTCTGCATGTAAATCCCCTGCATGTTGTGAAATGTGATCTTAAAGATTGACCTAATTTGAATACTGACAGTAAGACAACAGGCCGGGACCTGTAAGTGGTTTCTGTTTTGGATTGAATAAACCAAAGCCATGCCAATACATCCTTTGAAGTCAGTGGTCTGAGGGATCTTTTTTCGACTATAGAAGTGCCAACTGGGTATTTACAGGCAACTGAAGCAAACACTGCTCTGAGCACACACACCTCGATGGATCAGGTGTGCCAGGAGGGATGCCCACCTCGTAGCCGTGAAAGATTGACCATTGTGCCCCGTGTAGAGGATTACTTGTGTTCTGTTTTGTGTGATGTATTTCCCCCATTTTTTTTTGAAGTTCCCTGTAAGGGTTTATCGTCTGCCCCCCTCTATCTGTCTCTGTCTATTGCAAACCCCAAAAGGGTTCTTCTGCCCACCATTCACTCGGGTTGCAACTGATTCTGTCTGCTTAGTCATACTTATATGACATGTTAATATGCCAGGAAATGGATGTGGCCAGGAAGCCGTACAATGCTCTGATTCAGTCAGGATAGATGATTGTGGGCAGCCTTCCCATAATTAGGTATACAGACAATAATGTGTGGAATAAAAAGACAAGTTGGTGCATCAGAACTTCCCCTTTGAAGTGTCTCAGCCACTCGTCTGCATTCTGGGCAGTTGAGACAGGGTGACCTGTGACAATACATTCATTGAAGATAGAAGAACCATGATGGCACAATTGAGCAGTAGTTAGTGCTGCTACATCACAGCTCCAGGAACGTGGCTTCCATGAATCTTGTGTTCTCCCAATGTCTGTATGGGCTTTCTCTGTGGACATTGGTCAGAAATGGATCCCAGGACCCTAAAGCTTATAGCAGAGCTACTTAAAATGTCCTACATCTCCCAGCAGCCCCGCCAGTATTACGTTATTGGGCAGCACTGGGGGGCTCAATAGCTGCTGGGAAGAAGACTGAGGAGGAAAAAGGAACCTAAGAGATGCCAGGGGGATCACCATCATCTGTTTGTTAATACGCGTCATGCACACAAATGAATTATGACTTGACCTCCTTGGATTACAGTTTATATGGTAACCTTAACGCAAAGAAGCTGACGCACTACAACACGTTTGTGATGGCTTATGGGTAGTTTGAGCACACACTGCTCAGTGCTCTGCCGTTAGTCTAGTTGAAGCCAAGATCAAACGAACATGGAGGTTCCGTTGTGGAATTGCACCATTGTTTTTAATAACTCGCCAAAGTGAGATTTTTTTGGGCAGACCTGTTGAAGGATGTTGACTTGTGTAGATCAGTAAGTTGTTTGGTTGTCCAGACTAAGTCATCAAGCAGTATGGCTTGTGCAAATCCATAGCTGATATCACAACATAATCCATCAGTCTTCTTTGATGAATGCATTCGCCCTGTTGGCATGGGTTTGTGTACGTGATGTTGATGGCTGACCAGAACGAGCTTTGCCGGTTACACTTGTTCTTCCAGCTTTTAACCTTTCTTCATAAACGTTTTCGATGGGTCCTGCTGTTTTTCATTTCTATACTGAGCCATCATCCTTAGGTGAATCTCAGCAGATATTATGTGATGTTTTCAAGGTAAGATGAGGTCTCTAGCTACTGTTTAGAGGTGATCCTTCTGTGATCTGGCCATTTTTACTAATCTGGTCCTGCTCAGATAAGTGAAGGTCTACATGTAGCCTGGTCCTACATCAGTCCAGTTTGAGTTCAGTCACATAGTGTTGGTTCTTCAAGACAAGAGGATGGATGGCCATGAGATCTAAACAAACAGCTGCTCTTTGTAGGATTCATTTTGTCACAGCTTTGTAAATGACAACAAAAGCAGGATGGACATTGCACACACTATAAATTTCCAAGATGAAGAGGTTAACTTTGTAACCATTATGATCCATTGTTATGTTAATGATAAAGGAGGAGAATTCATTCATTTTCTGAAGCCACTTATTCCAACATAGCATCACCAGGTGCTGAAGCCTATAATGGTAAACAGCATCCATTTTAGAGAACACACACACTCACCCCCTCACTCACTAATTTGAGGTTTCCAAGTAACCTGATGTCTTGAAAAGAAAAGCAAAAAGACAGGAAGAGCTCATAACACTTCACATCATTCTTTTTAGTTATGTTTTGTAAACTTTAGCTCTTTGTGCTCGTTACTTTTGCTTGTTCAGCCTAAGGTGTTAAAATTCCTCACATTTTGTGATCCACCACAAGATTCATGAATCAATCAATTACAAAGTGCTTTAACAGACACAGCATAACACACTCTTCGGCAATGCAGATGAAAAGATAATAAGGATGCCAAGGTGAATCCCACGGATCTCTGGTAAACGTACATGCTGTTTGTTCTGTTGTCAAAATAATAGGGGAGATAAGAACAATCATCAAATAACAGACAGATGAGTAGAGTCAGCACCATTTTCACTTTCAGAGAATCGCATACCCTGCACACAAATGGTAGAAAAGAAATACAAATGAATTGAAAAGGTAAGACTTCAGGTAACACTTTAGTTTAGGTGCTGCAAAAAATAACCTATTTGTCATACAGCATGTAATAAAGACTTCTTTGGTCTTAATAACACTTACAAATCATCGGTAAAGTGGGTTTTATCACTTGCGGACGCTAGGGGTCACTGTTGCCCCTAAAACCTATCAGACAGACACACAGGACACCAGGTAAAATCACTAAGAAGTAATTTATTCATTCTTTTCTTCTTACAGTGCCCTGCAAGCACCACAGACTCAATAAACAATCGCAATATTCTCTTTCTCCTCCACACCACCCAGTAAGCTTCATCCACCTCCACCTGACCGTGGCTCCTCTGCTTGGTGTTCTGCAGTCCTTTATATATTCCCTGACCCATAAATGGTTCTGTTCTTCCTTCCATGTGATTTGCCATACGTCCGGGTCAGAAAGAGAATTCAAGCTCTTTAATCAGCCCGGAAGTACTTCTGGGTTTCCTTCTAGTACTTCCAGTCTAGGCGACAATCTTGTCTCTCATTTTTGTTTTGCAGCACCCCCTGGAGGCACCCACATCACCCAAAAGGGCTGAGAACTCCAAATACCAGGATGTCCTGTGGGAAATCCAGGGCACCTCTACATTCCAGGGGAGCTGCCACCTGGCATCTTGGGAGGGGTTGTCCAAAAAAAGCTGCCTTCCCCCATCCTTCCATCTCAGAGGTGTCCCAGCCAAATTGAGCTGCCGGCCATCTGTTACACACTCCATAGGGATTAAAAATCAGTAAAGGGATCTCCTCAATATCTTTTTAGTTTCTTCATGACAATAATGAGATCAGAAAGAAATGAAATGGCAACATTGTTTTTTGTCTCCTACTTCTCAGGCTTGTCACCTGAATACTTTACCCCAGTATTCTCACAAGGGTCTCCGCTTGAGTTTCAGGGGAGATCTCAGCAAAGTCACACAAGGGGCTCAAATTTTTCAAATAGTGTCTTGACATTTTTACTTTCTCGTATAGAAAATACAGTAATCATGACAAAATCAAGATTTCGATGAATCTTGACGTTTTAAACCTTCCCGAGTCTGAAAATACTGTTTTTTGGAATTACGTCTGTCTGTGTGTGTGTGTGTGTGTGCAAACACAATAACTCAAAAATGCAATAAGATAGATGGATGAAATGTGGCATGTGGTTCTTACACCAAAATTGCAGCTCTGTATTAACTTTTGGGCCAAGTATATCAACCGGAAGTAGTAGTTTACCTTAACACATACTCGATTTTACTTTTTATTCATGCAGCTGCAGAGTCTGATTCAGCTTTACTTTTATAATAATTGTTCGATATATTATTAATTTGGTTTGATTTGATTTGTTGTTGTTGGTTATTTAATGTACATAATGTAAAAATATAATCATTGTCTTACGGTTTACACTTCAAATATCCATATCTGAGTATACGAGAACGTCTAGGGGAGACCACTCACGATTTTTTATTTGTAATTTGAAAGTATTTGCATCATGTGCTCAGTAATATACAGTAAAATGTAAAACACTTTACTAGGATTACAAATCTGCAGTCCTTACTTCGGAATGACACTATTAGTTGCTCTAATTTTTGTTGGGCTCCAGTTAGGTCAGACTCATTCTGGAACAAAAGGGTAGCATAGTGGTTTAGACTTTGGCATTCAACATTTGAAGTTGGGGATTGAAATCCCACTTCTGACACCACTATGTGACCATGAGCAAGTCACTTCACCTGTCTGTGCTCCAATTTAGCAAAACAAAAGAAATTGAACCAATCACATGTCAAATGTTGTAAGTCACCGGGATAAAGGCATCAGTCCAATAATAAGTAAAAAAAAATGTGAAGTCATGAAAGAGATTTAAACACAACCAGAAAGAAATCTCACAAAGTAAAACATGCTTTTTTCAAGCCAAATTCTCAATTTTGATTCTCTTTATCGTAAATTCTCAATTTGGATTCTCTTTATCTTAGTTGTATCTCATGTCCCTTTTTTGTCTAAAGGAATTTGAGGAGAAACAAACATCTTTGACAATGTTCCTTCTTGAATGAAACATAAATGAGAATCTCTGTGAAGTCTCATGATACTGTTTACGTGGTAACGTTAACACAAAGAAGCTGACGCAATACAACACGTTTGCAATGGGACATGGGTAGTTTGAACGAGCACTGTGCAGAGCTCTGCCGTTAGTCTAGTTGAAGCCAAGGTCAAATGAACATGGAAGCTCTGCTGTGGGATTGCACCATTGTTGAATAACTCTCCATAGTGAGATTTCTTTGGACAGTGGGAGTGAAACCTGTTGAAGGATGTTGACTTGTACAGATCAGTAAGCTGTTCAGTTGTCCAGACTAAGTCATCATGCACTATGGCATGTGCAGATCCATAGCTGATATCACAACGTAATCCATCGGTCTTCTCTGATGAAGGCATTCACCATGTTGGAGTGGGCTTGTGTGCGTGATGTTGATGGCTGACCAAATCGAGCTTCGCTGGTTACACTTGTTCTTCTTGCTTTCAACCTTTCGTCCCGTTCATAAACTTTTCATTGGGTCCTGCTCTTTTCACTTCTGTACTGAGCCATCATCCTTTGGTGAATCTCAGCAGATATTATTTGATGTTTTCAAGGTAAGATGAGTTCTTTAGCTACCGTTTAGTGGTGATCTTTCTGTGATCTGGCCATTTTTACTAATCAGGCCCTACTCAGCTAAGTGAAGGTCTACTTGTAGCCTGGTCCTAAATCAGGCCATTTTGACGTCAGTCCTGTAGTGTTGGTTCTTCTAGATAAGAGGACAGATGGCCATGAGATCAAAACAAATAGTTGCTCTTTGTAGAATTCCTTTTGTCACACCTTTGTAAGTAACAACAAAAACAGGATGGACATTGTACGCACTATACATTTCCAAGATGAAGAGATTAACTTTGTAACCATTACAATCCACTTTTCCTATGTAGTGTGGCGTGTTAGGAGCCTTTAGCATGCTGGTAAAGTTACTTACGAATATTAACAATTCCCAGATCTTATACTGAATCGTGCAATTTTCAGAGAAATATGCCCCACTTAACCCTTAACTACTCACACCATTTCTCATCTCATCAGTACTTGCGCGGTGTACTTTATGCACCCGTGTTAAAATAGCTAGTTATATGAGTGCTGTGAAGTTGAAATATACTATAAAATATTGCAATCATTTTAAATGTTTTTAATGTAATTCAATACCATATTACTGAATAGTATGACACAGTCTAGGATTACCTGAAAATAAACCTGATTCACTTCTCCATTGCTCTTTCGTCGCCGATCACACTTTCATCCTCTGCAGGACGTACACACGGATCACATTTCACTTCAGTTCTCAAATGTCCTTTGCAGACAAAGTCATTGCAAGAAGAACATCTCATCGTTGTCATAATACGTAAGTGCCTGTGCAGTGTACCAAATGCACCATATGGAACATGCGACTCTACATGAAACCGGCTGGGGGCACACTGGAGGGAAGCCATTGTGACACTGTACTTGTGAATCAAGCCGAGGAATCAAGTAAAAGGATGCTGGACGAAAATAACAGATTGCTGTAGAGAAAACATCAGTGCGAGTAGTTAAGGGTTAATCCACCTGTGACCATTCCAAAGTGACTTTTCTTCAGCAGGCCTCATTGCCCAGATGAATAACAATTTTACAGGAGCAAACAAAGCCTCTGTTAAGGCGTATGGAAGTAACGATGGGTTCTGATGAGCTTTAGTGGGAGATGTCTAAGATAACTCAATAATGGATAAAAACTGAGAGTAAATGAGCTAGCTGAGAGGATGTTGTGGTTGTTGCTTTTGGTCCAAATGAGAACTCTACCAGAATCAGTTTGAAACTGTTTATTTGGAAAGACCATTGAATTGAGAATTACAACAATCCAGCCAGCTAAGATATAAAAGGAATTTATGTCTCCATGATGGGCAGGGAGGGCTGAGTTTTGGGAATGTTGTGCAAGTGGTGGAAAAAAATCCTGGCTGAAGCTGAGATAAGAGACTCAGTTACTGTACCACTGAGTAAGGGACCCCAGTTGATAAAAGAATTGCTAAAGAAATCAGTGCAGCTTTGTTAGTCGTTGAATAAAGAAAGTTAAATGATAGCCATTGTAAAATGAGACACAACACCGTGAAAGGGTTGGGGCACCACCTTGGTGACCCTGTATAACTGAAGGCTCGCAGAGATGTCTCTTCAGACCAGATTTCAAAACAGAACTCAAAGAGGGCCAAACTGCTGGTCAAATGGCTTCCAGGCAGGAAGGAGCGGGTCAAGGAGGGTGGGCAACAGAAGTGATGTCAGAGGTGGAATGACTGTCAGTCTTCTGTTCTACAGAGGGAGAAAGAGAAAACGCATTAGCAAACAAGCCGTCTCCCTAGCTCACCAGCGTGACACGATACAATGTGAGGCAGGCCACGAGGTGTGCACATAGGCGCCTTCTCCATCCTGAACTGGGTATCAACATACAAAGAGACCATTGTAATAAGTCATGGAAAATACAAGGCGGTGCATGAAACAGTAGCCTGGTCTAACTGTTAACAACAACAACAACAACATTTATTTATATAGCACATTTTCATGCAAAAAATGTAGCTCAAAGTGCTTAATATCATTATGAGTCAGATCCACTATATTAGAGTTTCTCGCATGCCAATGTTGCCCTTCTTGGTCATGGATGGGTAGTTTACCTTTTGTAGAATTGCTGCCAATTGTCAATTATGCAATTTCAATTGCTTGAATAACCTACAGTGAACAACCATTACACTCTTTGCAAACCACATGTGAATCAAAGGCAGTTAAATATAATTTAAGAAGCGCTGTACTGTATAATAAAATTCTGCTGTCTGTGCGTGTGTGTGTGTC
Organism: Polypterus senegalus; assembly: GCF_016835505.1. NCBI lineage: Eukaryota > Metazoa > Chordata > Cladistia > Polypteriformes > Polypteridae > Polypterus > Polypterus senegalus. The sequence goes on from NC_053163.1 coordinate 173,802,248, forward strand.
TATCTGTCCGTCCAAGCAATGTGATTGGTCAGTGGAGCTTTGGTGCCTCAGTGGTAGGAATGATAACATTATGCAATAGGGGTGCCAAGTTCAGTGCCTGCATGTGACTTTTTATTTTCATTTTTTACAAGAAAAAGAGTTAATAATAGACTGCAAAGCACTGCCTTCGAAAATGTGAAGTATCTGCAAGAATATGAATGATGTTTTCAGAGCATGTAATGGGGACTTGTCTACCATTGGTGGTAGTAGCTTCAAAAGATTAAGTACTGTATATGACTAGTGCTTTTGCTTTTTGACTTTGAATTAGGATTTCATTTGTGGATGTGATGGCTTGTCTCTCATCTTGATTTTGATTCCTGTATTTCTTGCAGTCCTTTATTTATTTGCCCTTATGGTGTGCCATTTTCATCACAGGCGCAACACTCACATTGGGATGTCGATGTATAATGTCACACTTAACAATACGCTATTGCTAAAATGTATTTGTACAAATCTATCTATCTATCTATCTATCTATCTATCTATCTATCTATCTATCTATCTATCTATCTATCTATCTATCTATCTATCTATCACAGTATGTAGTGCCCTTCCTATCTATCTATCTATCTATCTATCTATCTATCTATCTATCTATCTATCTATCTATCTATCTATCTATCTGATAGTGTCTTTTTACTCTATCTGTTATATGTACATTTGTGGTTCCTCCATAATTATTTGGCTCCTCCATACCCAGGCATTGTGGCACAGTGGTTTAGGGTTTGAGTTCAAGTCCTGCTACTGATACTTTGTTACTATGACCAAGTCACTTCACATTTTTGTACTCCACATGGAAAAAACCGAACACATATAATGATTGTATCTCAAAGCTACCTTGGATAAAGATGATAAGATAATAAGCAATAAGAATTTTTGGGCTATTGTTTCCCTGAGCTTTTGGTTTGGCTCTTTGGTTTGCTGTGCTATATACTGTAGCTGTGGTGCCTGTCATCCTACTTGCTGGCCTGCAACAAAACTGAGTTCACTGAAAAATGGCCAGTAGCTCCATAACAGTTAAATTAATGTGAAAGAATACTGATATATTGCTGCATATTAATCTCTCTATATGTGGGTTATTGGGCTAGGAGCCATATTAGAATTGGGTGATGTCAAAAGTGGTATCCCTCTGTGGTAAGTGGTAGGGCCGCTGCTATTTTTAATATATCTAAATGATTTGAAAGGATTATAAGTAACAAGCTGGTCAGTTTTGGAGATAACACTAAACTCGGTGTATTGGCAGATTATCTGGAATCTGTTGAATCATTACAGAGGGACTAGGACAGCAGACAGGCTTAGGCAGATTTGTTGCAGATGAAATTTAATGTCAGTAAATGTTAAGTATTATATGTAGGAAATAAAAATGTGAGATCTGAATATACAATGGGAGGTCTGAAAATCAAAAGTACAAATTATAAGAAGGATTTAAGGGTCTCGTCTAGGGTCTCTTTCTCTTGCACAATTTGGCACAAAAACTAATCAGCACATCGTCATCTCATAACAGGCTTCAGTTTCGAGTTTTGTATTTTTCAGCCCAGCCATTTTAGCTCTAGACCGTCCTCAAGAAATCGTGACACACAGACACACACCCACCCATCATCGAGATATCAGTGTTTTCAGTATCAGGGGACCCTAAAACGCTGTGATCCATCGAAAACCAGAGATCGAAATTTTTTAATAAATCTAAAGCTTTTGCTCCTCCCCCATAGATGATAGGTTATAATGGGGGAAGGTGCAAAGCAAAAAGTAACCTACAGTTCAATTACACATAAACCAGCAGGTGTGTATAGCACACAGTACCTGTCAGGTTGGATCAGGTTATTTGGAGCTCAGTGACCTTATGGCCTGGAGAAAGAAGCTGTTTCTGAAGCGGATGGAGGGATTCGGGAGACTCAGGTAGCGCTTTCTGGAAGGCAGAAGTGAAAACAGCAGATGATTGACCTGGATGGCGCTCATTAAAGACAATGGATTTGGTTCTCTGCAGACATCTGGTTGAGCAGAGGGTATCAAGCTGCACACACTCAGCCCCAAGCAGCTTAGAAGTTGTATGGACAATCATTTGGAGGAGTTTGAAATCCTGGCAGGTCCAGTTACTAAACCACACCTTGATGCTTCTGGTCAGGATACTTTCAATAATTCAGCAGTGTGTTTCAGTTCTCACCCTACAGATCTTTAGACCCCACAAGTGCTGGTGGTGTTGACTGCCCGTGAAAGGCATCTGGACACCCAGGAATCTGAAGCTGCTAATTGTCCGGACAGGAGTTAACACATTGGATTGTATTTCATTAGGGGGTGAATAATCTTCCATAATCAACACACCCATAATGAGAAAGGAGTTTATGGCTTAATGAATTTAGGAAGTCAGGAGGTTGAGCTGAGATGTGAGGATTATCTCTTCTTCAGACTGGATGGCTTCATGGCTTTTATATATTGAGACCAGACTGACGATCATTGGAATGGCTGATGGAGATTGCATGCTTTTACTTGTATTTTTTGTAATAGAATGGACACTTGGTGGCACTGTTGCCCACCATTTCCCCAACAGACAGACGAACTGGACACAAGTTAAAAGCACCAAGAAGTATTGTAATGCTTCTTCTTCCTCTCAAACAGTGCCACCAAAGCACCACAGCCACAATAAACACAATAAATCAATAACCACACAGTATTCAGCTCCTCCACACCTCCCAGCAAGCTCTGTCCTACTCCTCCCGACTCCGGCTCACTTGCTGGGTCTCCACCAGCCCTTCATATAGTCTTTGACCCAGAAGTGCTTCTGTCCTTCTGCCCATGTGACTTGCTAGTACTTCTGAGTCAGATGGAGAATTGGCTTTTTCTTCAGCCAGGAAGTACTTCAGGGTCCCCATCCTCATGACTTAGGATTACTTCCGGGATATGGATGAGGCATGGCTCCTCTGGTCGTCTTACAACTCCTCCTGGCGGCACCCACGGTACCCAACAGGGCTGAGAAACCGCACTCCAAGTCTCAGGATGCCCTGTGGGAATCCAGGGCACCGTTACACTCCAGGGAACCTGCCATCTAGTGTTTTGGAGGAGACAGTGTCCTGGAAAAGCTGCCTTCTCCCCTTCTTCCATCTCAGGGGCATCCCAACCGGGATGAATAATGAGAATAACATGAATATGTGTTGCCCTTATATTTTTAGACATATTTAAAATATGATGTTTTAAAGATACAGTATTTTGTGGTCTAATCTTGTCACTGGTGGAATTGTTGGGCACTGAACCTGAAATAAGTAAAGCCCAGTTCACCAGAACTCTTACAAAGGTTCATGCAGGACAAATGTGCAAATTCCACACAGTGATGTCCCTGAGGATTAAACCGAGTACTTTGGAGATGTGAGGTAGGAGTGCCAATCACTAATCCATTAAAAATGTTGGACACAACTTAAATATTCACTAATTTGAACTTAACGTTAGCATAGGTGTCCCATCTTCTTTCAAGCAAGATGAGTTCAGACACCTTGGATTTCTAAAAAACGCCAGTAACATTTTAGAATAAGAGTAGTTTAATATACACTGTAGGTAGCCTCCAATGTAAAGTGTGGTTTACAAAGTATGGGACATACATTGTAAATCTTATTAAGAGCAGAAAAACTGTTTGTTAAATAGCAGTAGGTGACTAATGGATGCACTAAGCTTTATTTCAACGTATTACCCAAACAACTGTGTTGCCCCACAATTTCACCCCGGGGCTTCATGGGATTTGTACTTTCCCCAATACTTTCTCACTATGGAATTTTCACTTCATTTACACTAACTCTGGTTATATAAATATGCTTTATCTCATTTAGGTGCCAGATGGTTATGTTGGGTGATGCTTGTCCAGACTTTTTCCAGACAACCTGGTCTGACAGAAGGGCTGCCTTTGCTGACAAAGAGGAGTAAGCGGGGGACGACCAACTGCATCCAGGAAGACAAAAGAAATATGAAAGTTGTCAACATGGTCCAATTCAAACTAAAGGAGCTCCAATTTCAGTTTGTACGTATTTCAGTTCCCTATTCACTGTTTTCACTCCTTCTTGCAACTGTTTGAATTTAAATCAGCATAATGGATTAATGGATTCTAGTGTTAGGGAGATAAAGAAATACCAGGAGGCCTGTGTTGTGTTTGAACCCAAACTGGAAACTAGTCCTTTTCAGCATTTTTGAGGCATCCTCAGCTCTCAAACATCTTTCTTCTGTGTCTGTCATCCCCCCACCATATATTATGCCCACCTCCTTTTTCACAGTGTCATGTACAACACCAGAAGTAAGTAAATGGAATGAACAAAAAATTTGTTAGGACACCAGTCCTTCAGTGGGGCCACTCACACCCATACTCAGTCATACTGGGGCCATTTTAGTGGCACCAAACTGTGGTCCACAAAGGTAACTGACACAAACTTGAGGAGAGCATGCAAACTTCACAAAGAAGACATCTAAGTCAGACCCTCACAAAACCGATAAACCCATTGTTAAGGGAATTCAGGGTAGGACATTAAAAGTGTACTGTGATTCAGTTATTAACTCCTATTCTCAGCCTGATATGTGGTCATCTACCAGCAATCATGAGCTGGCTTTCAGTAAAGGTTAGTCACTTACTGTCAGTGCAGCTATTTAAATCAAAGAGTAGATAGAAAGATAGATGTGAAAGGCACTATAAAATAAATGGATCGATAGATGTGAAAGGCACTATATGATAGATAAATAGATATACAGATGTGAAAGGCAATATAAAATATAAAATAAACAGATCGATAGACAGATGTGAAAGGGACTATATGATAGGAAGATAGATAGATAGATAGATAGATAGATAGATAGATAGATAGATAGATAGATAGATAGATAGATAAATAGGAATGAAAGGCACTATATGACAGATAAATAGATAGATAGATGTGAAAGGCACTATAAAATAAATGGATTGATAGATGTGAAAGGCACTATATGATAGATAAATAGATATACAGACGTGAAAGGCAATATAAAATATAAAATAAACAGATCGATAGACAGATGTGAAAGGGACTATATGATAGATAGATAGATAGATAGATAGATAGATAGATAGAGTAAAGGTGCTATATGATTGATAGATAGATAGATAGATAGATAGATAGATAGATAGATAGATAGATAGATAGATAGATAGATAGATAGATCCCTTCTCCTGCAAATGCATATTTGAATGAGCTGTGCCAGTGTGGGGTTTTCTCCCCATCTCTTACAACTCTTTTTGGTGCCCTTGTCTACATCCTGTGCCAAACATTCCTGCCAATCAAGATGTCCCCAATACCCTGCAAATGTACATAAGGGAAGTGAGGCTTCTGACCAATACAGGGCAACATACATTCCCAGAATGTGAAAGATGGAAGCTTGTTGCCTTAGTTCATATAGCTCAGAAGGACTTGCTGGAGTCCAGTCATTTGTCATTCAGGTGGAAACACTTTGTCCTGAAGTTGGGGTCATGTTGCCCTTTTAAGAGAGGCAATCTAGAAGCTTTTTTTGTATAACTAAATCAAGGCCTAAGAGAGCAGAGGTGGAAGGGACCCAAGATGGAGTTGTTCCCATTAGAGAATCGATCATCAAACAATGACCTCCTTAAGCACATAATCATTCTGCAACTTCAGGACTGTGCTCAGAGCCATTCAGGGCAGACAGCTCAGAGATATCTAGCCCTCCAAGTGGCATTTCACGGATGACAGGGTAAATTGCCATCACAACTTCTCTGAACCAACAGGTTGTACCAGAGATTCCATTATAGGATAAATGATCACTGTGACACTTAAAAGATATAAATCATCTCGGCAGCTACCATGAATTCCTTGTTTCTTTCTGTGCAGTTCTTATGGGTGTGCAGATAGCAAGGGCCACCACAAGGCACCATGACAAGGTGATGCCGTAGCTATAGGACTTGTAATAGCTATTTACTAGTTATTTAACTTATATTAAATGTTTACCTATAAATTAGTGCATAGCATATAGGACTTTCTTCTAACCCCCACATATTCTAACTGTTTCTTGTCCTTCTGATCATAGATTAGCGTGTGTAAAGCATTGAAGGCACTGCGCCTTAACATGCTCATTTGTATGTGCAGAGCCGAACGTTTAGAACGTACTGAATGTGAAGTAAAGCATAGAGAAATAACTCTTCCTTAAGGACAGAAACAATTGAAGCTGAACATTTTTCCATTTTTTTTTGCTTTTTATTCCACACTAGCTGTGTAAGCCTGTGCTGTAAAACACCCGGGGTCCTAGAAACTATTGAAATCATCAGAAAACAAATTGAGATGTCAGGTAATTGAAAGGAACTACTCTGGGCATCTCTCTCCTAGGAGGATTCGTGTTGCCTACGTGCTCGCATCGCTTGTGCATTAGCGGCTAAGCGAGTGACTTTCTTCGGAGGTTTCATTTTGCCGATATGCTGGCCTCGCTTGCGTATCCTCGGAGATGGAGCCCAAACCCCGACTCCACCTCTCACTTCCGGGCCGGACAGACACACACACTTCCACACGCAGACGTTTATATACGAGATGTGTAACAACTATTCTCTATTCTTGTGCAGACTGTTTGCTTTGAATTTTCACTATCCATCCATCCATGATCCAACACGCTATATCCTACCTACAGGGTCACGGGGGTCTGCTGGAGCCAACCCAGCTAACACAGGGCAACACAAACCCCGGGCAGGGTGCCATCCCACCACAGGGCACACACACACACACAATCTAGGGACAATTTTAGAATCGGCAATGCACCTAACTTGCATGTCTTTGGACTGTAGGACGAAACTAGAGCACCCGGAGGAAACCCACACAGACACAAGAAGAACATGCAAACTCTATGCAGGGAGGTCCCGGGAAGCAAACCCAGGTCTTCTAACTGTGAGGCAGCAGTGCTACCCACCGTGCCACCCTGAATTTTCCCTAAACTTTTTAAAACAAATCGTTTTTGGACTGAGAGATTTCCTTTGGTACGCGCTCAATCCTTCCTTACTTACCAGCAGCTACAGGAGTGATTCCAGATCTTGGCCCAAAAGTTAGCAATGGATAGATTCAAAATATTGCTTCCAGGCTGTGCCAAACTCTGTCTACATTTGGGAAGTGTGAGGAAAAAAATGAGGCCATATTTAGGATGGGATAGAAAATGGGAGACAATGAGATAGGAGGAAGGAAGGGGAAGTATTGTGTGGTAGATTGGAAGCCTCCCTACCTGACAGTCAGGCATGTGGACCATTCGGACAGCAGCTATGATTTAAGGTTACATTCTTGGGAAACTTAACATAAACGATATTTCATAATTTTAGTATTAACGTCTTATGGTAGAATGCCAAAAGAATAGATTTGTAATGTAATACTCCATGTAAATAGTTTATTGTGAACGTGTTATTTTGATCAAACATGATTGTCATTTACACCTTGCTAAGCCTCACAGACATTCCTTCTTACTTTTCAGAGCAGCATTGGTTATTCCTCTGCAATAAAACAAAGGTTGCAATTCCAGCCAAATTTGGATGACCTCAATAGGATTTGGAGTAATGACTCGGTGAGCTGCCTTTTATTTATCTTCTACAGATTATTTTGGTGTGCTATGAAACAAAAATGATTTTATCTGTAGTTACTAAGTTAACGGGGGCCAGTCTGGCACTGGCATGTACCAGTAAAGATCAGGCTGCATTCTAAGCTATGGGCTTGGCTGCACATTTTTGCAATTTTATCCTATTAAATTGTGAGGATTTGGTTATAATTTACACTATGAGTTCTTCTGATCATATTCTGGAAGCCAGACTTCTCCATTTTGTTTTATTTGTGAATATTTTGTTGCTCCAGTTTCTACTTATAGAGGTTTGAAGCAATTTTTACTCTTTCTTTTGTGTTTCTGTGCTACTTTTCCCTTTAGCACTGTGGTAGCTGATTCAGGAGCCAGTTAATGCAGGCAGACCATCCACATCTGGCTCTCTTTTGGATTAAATGAGTTCATTTTAAGAGTCCTGTGTTTAAAGATTCAGTCCTCTGAATTGATTCTTTTCATCATTAAATGGCAGCCAAACAGAAACAAGACGTGAAATGACGTGAAACGAGCTAACAGACGACCAGTAAAATTGGGGCTTCAAACTCCAACCCATTCCACTCCAACCATTTTCTTAATTAGAAGTCGACGCTTGCTGTTAATTAAACTCGGCTTGTTGCTGCTCTCATTCTGCCACAGCAGACATTTCCTAAACTGTTGATTTTCTGGTGTATCTTTGTGTTGTTAATCCGTAAAACGACTCTCAGCATCTACTGTTAAAAAAGGAAATGTTTGCGCAGGTCTTCTGCTTTTGTATCTGTCCTACTTTTAAAATTTGCTGATGTTTTTAATTTTTTCTTCTTTGATTTGTTTTGTCTATTTTTTGCTTGGCACCCTCCCCCACCATTACCTATCGTCTATGAGGGATTAACAAAAGCTTTAGATTAATCAAAAATTTCGATCTCCGGTTTTTGATGGATCTCAACGTTTTAGGGTCCCCTGATACTGAAAACATCGATACCTCAATGACGGATGTGTGTGTGTGTCTGTCTGTCTGTGTGTCACAGTTTCTTGAGGATGGTCCACAGCTAAAATGGCTGGACAGAAAAATACCAAACTCGAAACGTAATCCTGTTATGAGATGACGATGTGCTGATTAGTTTTTGAGCTAAATCATGAAAGAAAAAGAGGCACTCTAGAGGAAACCTCAAATACCGTAATTCTGCAATTCATTATGAATTCTTCTCATTAATTACTATTGTATTGACCTTTTTATGATCAGAAAGATCAGCATCAGACCGGTAAATAATTACTGAAATGTTATAAAATATTTCGGGTAACTTGCTTCCTAGGGTGCAAAGCCTGCTGACTCTCATGTCCGAATTTCTGGTTGAAGGCTCTGCCCCACTCATAAACAGTGATGAGTTACCATAGAGTGGCAGAATGCACAGTTGTTTTGCAGCATTATGTTATTTCATCTACAAAATGGCAGCAGAATACTTTCCTGGGTGTTATTTGGGCTTAACACTGTACATGTAATCAAAACACATTTTCCCCCGAGAAGTACTTGGGGTCAACCATTTTTACATAGAATTCCTAGCCTGCGTGATGTTAGGCATTAATGCCAAGGAAGTTAAATAACTGTGGGCTTCCCCCTTGAAGTTTTGATTTTAATGATACATGTACTTTAGATCAGAGAGTGGGAAGGATGGTGATCCCTTTGTAGTTTTGATGGAAATGATAAACTTACATTAGATCTTAGATAGGATAGTGGGTTATGGTCCATCATGGAGTTTTGATTGTGATGATATGTGTACATTGTTTTGATAATAAGGCTCCTTGGAGTTTTGCTCAGAGTACTTCTTGATGGTCAGAGCAGGGAATGATGGTATGCCACCATTTACTGATGGTATATCACAGTAAAACATGGAATACTGCCAGTACCAATCATTTTTTTACCTTAAATGTTGACATGTGTATATGACTGGAATATCACAGTAATGTAGCACTTCTTGCTGTCAAATGTAATAAATATCTATTTTTAATCATATGTACTACTTTTTAAAAAATCCCAAGGGGATATATATATAGTCTTGGTGATTTCTAAAGGCTGACTATCGAATGCCGAGCCAGTCTCAGGAGACTTTGAACTCTAATATTGACAACACACAATCTAATGCATTTCTGGATACATTACAGATACCACAAATAGACACTTTTAGTGCAGATGAACTCCATAAACCTTTGACGCTATCAGAAATACTAGATGCTATAAAGTCACTTCAAGGCGGGAAAGCAGCAGGCCCTGATGGCTACCCTGTAGAATTTTATAAGAAATTCTCCACTCAGCTAGCTCCCCTTTTATTAGTACCATTTACAGAAGCTAGAGTATCAAATTTTACTTCAAACTTTTCGCCAAGCATTGATCACCATATTTCCTAAACAAAATAAGGACTTATTACAATGTGCATCATACAGACCAATTTCACTTTTGAATAATGATGTTAAAATACTCCCAAAAATCATAGCTAGAAGGATGGAGAAAGTGTTGCCTTCGATAATTTCACAATTTTACAATTTCAAACTGGATTTATCACGGGTTGACACTTATCTTCAAATCTTCAACACCTGTTTAATGTAATATACTCACCAGTAAAGTCAAACACCCCAGAAATATTATTATCATTGGATGTAGAAAAAGCATTTGAGATGATTGAATGGAAATACCTCTTCACTAAATTAGAGAAATTTGGGTTTGGCCCGAACATTTGTGCATGGATCAAACTACTGTATACCAATCCAGAAGCTTCAGTCTGTATTAACAACATTTGCTCAGACTACTTTAAACTAGAATGAGGTACCAGACAAGGATGCCCCTTGTCACCACTGCTATTTGCAATCGCCATTGAACCACTGGCGGTTCACTGTTGAAACGCTTATCAGATAAAGGGGATTATCAGAGAGTCACTGGAAAAGAAAATGTCTCTATATGCAGATGATATGGTACTGTATATATCAGACCCACAAAATTCTGTGCCTGCAGTCTTAACAGCACTCACAGAATTTCAAAAGATCTCTGGTCTCAGAATTAATTTGAATAAAAGTGTACTCTTTCCAGTGAATTCTCAAGCATACAATATTAGATTAGACACCCTACCTTTTATCATCGCAGATCAGTTTAAATACCTAGGGATTAACATTTACAAGTAAACACAAAACTCTTTAATTAAACAAAATTTTGCCATCTATATGGAAAAAAATAAAGCAAGACTTGAATACATGGTTAACCCTTCATCTCACTCTAGCTGGAAGAATTAATGTTGTTAAGATGAGTATTCTTCCTAAGCTTTTTTTTATTTCAAAACATTCCAGCATACATTAATAAATCACTTTTTAAGCAATTAGATTCAACAATAACCTCATTTATTTGGAACTCAAAACATCCACGTATCCAAAGAGCGACCCTGCAATCCTATTTTTTTTTTTTTTGTAAAAATATATTTATTTGTATGGAATGATTACAATAAAATTAATAAAATTAAAAAAAAAATAATAATGAACGTTCTCCAATAACAATCCCTCATTCTGTTTGCAGATTTTAAGCGACAATGAAATCAGCTCCATGTTTGAGACTCTTTGGCGTTACCGAGCCCACACAATATGGCTGTGTAATAATACATCGGAGGAGTGGCTGACCGTGTTCAATAAAACAGAGACACGGCTTCTGATTAAAGATGTTCCCAACCTGCTGCATGATCTGGAGGCACGATTCACAGTCATGGTAACTCATCTTTTATCTATTATTTGCTACATTTCATAAGATTTTAAGATATACTTTTATATAATTAAAATGGCACTGTGAGCACATTGGCACAGTGGTAGCGCTGCTACTTCACATAAGAGAGACGTATGCATTGCATTGGTCATTCCAACAGCGCGCAGACTTTCAGAGCCTGAAAACAAAGACATCAAAAGCTCAGGAGGACGAAAAACAGCCCTTATGACCGAGCCTTTAGAAATAGAAGACAAGTTGAAGAAGAAAAAGAGCACAGTGTAGATATATACGCCAGCCATGTTCAAGAAGTTAAAATGGACATCCTAACAGCTTTTACACAAGACCAGTTTACTGTTGAATTCCAAAGTCCCGATCTCTGACTACGTTTTCACTTCCTTTTTATCTGAGGACCAGAGGTCTGCTTATTAAACTAATAATAATAATAATAATAATAATAAGAACTCTTCCTACTGTATTAGTATTATTGGGTGGCCCAGTGGTAGAGTGGTTAGCGTTGCTGTTTCACAGATCCAGTTTCCTGGGCTCCAATCCCCTGCTGGGTTGTTGTGTGTGAAGTTTTCGCATTCTTTCCATGTCTGTTTAGTTGTTTTTGTTTCTTCATATATCCTGGTTGTCCACTTGCATGTCTAAAGATGTGCTGTTTTGGTTTATGAATACCTCAGAAAAGTCCCCACAGTGAGGGTGTTGTGTATGGGTGGGCAGTGCAGTGCACCAGCCACCCATCTGGGCCTGTTTCTTGCCTTGCTCCCAGTGCTGTCTGGGGCAGGCGTCACTCCACTTGTCACCCGGTTTTGAACTGAGCAGATTTAGGAATTTTATAATAATAAAAATAATAAGAAATCATTAATTGCTAGCTGTACCCCGTGGATGCGCCCACATAGAAATGAAACAGGACAAACTTTAAAAATCAATAGACGTTGGCACTGTATCCGATCATGTTCAGCTCTGCATGGGGAGCAAATCAAATGGCCGTGATATCTCTGGCAATCAGCAGCTACCCTCTAAAACACACGTAGCCCTGATCTTTCTCTCAAAAACGTCAAATGTTACTCATTAACAATCTGTAGATGTTAATGTCTGTTGAACAAGCAGGTATCGCTAGCTAAGTGGAGGCAAGGTGCACTCCAACACATGGCGAGACGTAGACCAACTGGAACAGAGGCTGGTGAGTGAATGAGGAAGGCCCCGCCCCCCTGCTCTCGGCCCACAGCCACTCTCTTGGATTTGCATAAATATATCTGTACTGCAAGCGAACTATGGTACTTAGCGCGATGAGAGAAGTCACAAAATCAACCCGGAATGTTGAAGAAAATTATAGAAAACAACCAGATCTAAATCAGTTTAGTAATTCTCTTGTGAAAAGCAGACAGACATACAGACAGAATGTGTTTAGACAACAAAATTTTTAAAACCGTTTCATAGCGAGCACCTATGGGCCAAGGGTAACCTACATTCCAAATTTCAGTCCCAAGTCCTTGTGGTTCGGGAAATTTCGTGATGAGTGAGTCAGTGGTATTTGGCTTTTATATATATACCTTGTAAAGACCGAGGAGACAGTAGCAAGTGTTGGGGTTTTCCGGCCCCGTATATTGTAAAATACAAAACAAAATTGGTCAATATCATAAACAAAATAGTTCATAATGCGCGACGCCGACTCCTGGCGTCGCGGCCATTTTATTGGGGAGGAGCCGGAAGTGGAGGAATGCCGGGAAGGACCGCAAGGGAGGATGGGAAGGATGACGTCAGGGCAAGATGGCGGAGGAAGGGCGGAAGTATCGCACTGCGGTCAATCCAGGCCTATGGTGCAGGAAGGTCTTTTTTTCTATGAGGAAGCAGAGGGAGAAAGTTAATACCCCACCATTCCCTGGCGGCGAGTGGTTTCCCAGGTGCTATCGAATCAATCCGCTGCCTCCTACTCAAGGCGCGTGACACGATCCCCCTTAGCCCAGGACCGTCAGGTCGGGCGGACCTAACCGAGAGGTCGTGAATACGAGAGAGGGCATCGGCATTGGCCTGAAGGGTGCCCGCCGATAAGTGACAGTGAACTTATACGGCTGTAAGTCCAGGAACCACCTGGTGACCCGCGGATTCGACTCTTTGTGTAGGGACATCCACTGAAGTGCAGCGTGATCAGTCACCAGAGCGAATTCGCACCCAGCAGGTAGTAACGGAGGTGGGTCACTGCCCACTTAATGGCCAAGGCCTCCCTCTCCACTGCCGCGCACCGGTCCCCGGTCCATCAGTTTCCGCTAAGGTACATCACAGGGTGCTCGACACCATCGACGCTTTGGCTCACACGGCACCCAGGCCTGTGTCCGAAGCGTCGGTCTGGAGAATAAACGGGAGCCCAAAATCGGGCGTCCGTAACACAGGTGCCGACGTTAGGGCCTTCTTTAGGTCACTGAACGCGTGTTCTGCTTTGTCGGTCCACACCACGTATAGGGGCGCCTTTTGTCAGGTCAGTCAAGGGTGCTGCTCTTCGAGAAACGAGGAACAAACCGGCGGTAGTAACCCGCAACCCCCAAGAAAGCCTGCACCTGTTTCTTGGTACTCGGACGGGCCATTCTAAGATGTCTTTAACTTTGGAGCTCTGTGGCGCACCTGTCCTTGTCCCACGAGGTAGCCTAAATATTTGGCCTCCTTTAATCCAAAAACACTTCGGGGGTTTATGCGGAGGCCGGCTTTAGCCAGTGTTCGGAGGACAGCTGCGACCTGCAGTAGATGCTCCTCCCAGGTGCCGGAATAGATGACAACGTCATCCAGGTAGGCGGCACTATAGGACTGGTGGGGCTTCAGCACTCTATCTACCAGACGTTGGAAGGTCGCCGGGGCCCCGTGCAGCCCAAATGGGAGGACCTTGTACTGCCAGTGCCCGCTAGGGGTGCTAAAGGCCGTTTTCTCCTTTGCGGATGCCGTTAAAGGAATTTGCCAATACCCTTTTGTCATGTCAAGGGTAGTCAGATATCGAGCCGCACTCCAGCCGCTCAAGGAGGTCGTCAATGCGGGGCATGGGGTAGGCATCGAACTTGGAGATCTGATTCAGACGCCTAAAGTCATTACAGAACCTCCAGGAGCCGCCTGGCTTGGAGACGAGGACAATAGGGCTGGACCAGGGACTATGGCTCTCTTCAATTATGTCCATGTCCAACATACGTTTCACCTCCAGTTCGACCTCTGCGCTTTTGCCTCCGGAGTCGGTAGGGCCTCTCCCGGACGATTACCCCGGCTCCGTGACTATATCGTGCTCAATCAGCGGTCCGGCCGGGTGACTCGCCACTACCTCGGGATGGCTCGGAGTGTTTGGGCTAACTCCTGCCGCTGCTTGGGGTCAGCTCTTCGCCGAGGTTAAGGGCAGTTGTGCTTGCGAAAGGGAGAGTGACCTACGGAGCTGGGAGCTCCTCTCTATCTCTCAGGGCTTTAACAGGTTGACATGATAGATCCTCTCACTTTCGGTCGACGATTGGGCTGTTTCACCAAATAGTCGACGCAGTCCTTTCTCTCCTTAACCTCGTAAGGCCCTTGCCAGTGAGCGAGCAGCTTCGAGTGGGAGGTCGGGACGAGCACCATAACTCGGTCCCCCGGGCGGAACTCCCTGAGGACGGAGTTGCGGTTGTAACACCGGCCTGCGCTGCTTGCGCACGAGTCACGTGCTCTTTTAGGAGGGGCCTGATCTTTGTGAGTCGGTCGCGCAGTTGCGCACGTACTCAAAATGTTAGAGGAGGGAAGAGCCTCGGCCTCCCAGCCTTCTTTTAGGATGTCGAGGATTCCCCGGGTTGTCGCCCGTATAGTAATTCAAAGGGGAGAAGCCCGTAGAGGCCTGGGGTACCTCCCGGTAGGCAAAAGCACGGCGGGAGGAGCTGGTCCCAGTTCCTGCCGTCCGCTGACTACCTTGCGGAGCATCTGCTTAAGCGCCTGATTAAACCGTTCGACCAACCCGCCAGTTTGCGGGTGATAGACTGACGCTTTCAGGTGCTTTATCTGCAGTAATTTGGCTACCTCCTTGAACGTATCCGAAGTGAAGGGCGTACCCTGGTCCGTGAGGACCTCCTTGGGTATGCCCACGCGTGAAAACAAGTTAACCAGTTCCGTCGCGATGCTTTTAGTATTAGCGGGCGCAGGGGAACCGCCTCTGGGTACCGGGTGGCATAGTCCACCATGACTAGGATATACTTGTGGCCACGGGTTGAGGGCTCCAGGGTCCCACCAAATCGACCCCTATCCTTTCAAAGGGGATGTCCACGAGGGGAATAGGGACTAGAGGAGCACGGTCCCTCCTAGGAATCTGGCGGGTCTGGCACTCGGACAGGATTGACAGAACCGCCGGACCTCCTCATTGATCCCAGGCCAGTAAAAGCGAGCTTAATCCTCTCCAGTGTTTTTCGCCCCGAGGTGGGCCTAGGAGGTGAGCATGTGCCAACTCGCATATCTCCCGCCGGAAGGTACGCTGAATTAGCAACAACTTCCGCACCTCGCCCTCATGGGTAGCCACCGGTACAACAGATCATTCTCAAGGACAAAGAAGGGTTCCCGCGTGTGGATCCGTCCGCTGCTGAGCTGTTAGGCAGAACGATCGCATTCCGGGCAAAGCGCAGGGAGTCATCATTCCACTGCTCCCTCTTAAAGGAGGCCGGCGTGGACCGAAATTGATGGTCCAGGCCGCCGAGGGTCTTGGGGCCTGGGCCCGGGAAGAGTTCCTGGCTAGTCCCTTCTCCGCGGAATCTTCCGGGTCAAGGTCCGTAGCCACGAAAGGTCCCCGAGACACCAGCGCCCATAGGGCCTGCCCTTGTGCACGGCGTGGAGGCCGCGGAGGGGTGCCTTTTCCCCTCATGACAAGATCCAACGAGGCCCGGGAGCGCGAATGGCTTACCGCTGATTCTTTTAGACCAGTCTTGTCCCAGAATCACTGGGAAGGGGGTCAGGTAACACAGCGACCGTCATTTGGATTGGTTCCCCCTTCCAGGTAACATAGCAGTGAGCGGAACGATATGACCTAGTCCCCCCATGCACACAGGTAACCAACAAGTGCTGTTTTAACCACTGTTGCGGTAAGACGAAACGGCGAGCAACAATGGTAATGTTGCTGCCGGAATCAAACAAAGCCACCACGGCGCGTGCCCATTTAGCAACACCACTCCCGATTCGACTCGCCAAGGGATGCGGCGGGTACAATACCTCTCCGATGATGTCCAGCTGCAGTCCATAGGCTCCGGGCGATGTGATGGGGCAGTTTGGCAGCAGGTGGCCGGTCTCGCCACACTTGAAACAGCGCGGCGGACCCGCCTCTCTGGCTCTGGCTGGCGCTTCTGCAGCGTCGAGGGGGCTCGGGGGTGGCCCCCCGTCCCTGCCGGTTCCCGCGAGCAGGCTTTTCTGACCCCCCAAGTCGGAGGACCGCCAACTGACGCTCCAGGACGTCGAGGAGGCCCGACATGTTCTGATAGGCGGTCCCCGACCTGCTGGGCGAGGGAACTGGGCATCGCATTGACCAGGCCTTCACAGGCCACCCGCCGACCACTTTCCGCCCGTCGGGGCTCTCTGGCCGTAGCCAGCGCCCATCTTGCCCCAGAACTCAACGCCTGGGCGCGAAGCGGCTTTTCGGGTCAAAGACCCAGTTCCGCCATTCGCCGCCTGCTGGCCCGGCTAATGCCGTAGCGGGCCAGTATTTCGGGCTTGAGGAGGTCGTAATTAGCGGCCTCCTCCTCAGGGAGGTCATAATAGGCCGCAGCGCTGGTCCTTCAGGTATGGCGCCAAGATGGACGCCCACTGACCGCTGCCACTCGCTCCGGGTGGCCGCCCTCTCAAACATGCCCAGGTAGGCATCGACGTCCTCGAAGGGCCCATCGGAACCATAGGAGGAGGCGGCTGCCTGGGCGGGTCTGGTCTCGCCCGTTGGGCTTCCACTAACCTGGCCTCGTGGCCTCCAGCTCCCGGTGGTAGCGGCTTGCGCTTGCTGCAGGGCCTGGAGCTGGGCGCTCATTCCCTGCAGCACGGTGTTCAGGTCCTGTCCCTCCGTCATTCCGGGATCTCTGTATCCTGCCGGCTACGCCACTTGTAAAGACCGAGGAGACAGTAGCAAGGTTGGGGTTTTCCGCCCCGTATATTGTAAATACAAAACAAAAAGGTCAAAATATCATAAACAAAACAGTTCATATGCGCGACGACTCCTGGCGTCGCGCCATTTTATTGGGGAGGAGCGGAAGTGGAGGAATGCGGGAAGGACCGCAAGGGAGGATGGGAAGGATGACGCCAGGGCAAGATGGCGGAGGAAGGGCGGAAGTATCGCACTGCGGTCAATCCAGGCCTATGGTGCAGGAAGGTCTTTTTTCTATGAGGAAGCAGAGGGAGAAAGTTAATACCCCACCATTCCCTGGCGCGAGTGGTTTCCCAGGTGCTATCGAATCAATCCGCGGCCTCCTACTCGCGCGTGCGTGACAACCTGTAGATTAAATGAACAATTAATTAAGAATTAAACTACTTACTTAATATTTAAATACAAAATATAATTTTAATATTTAAAGCAATTAATAATATTTATAATAATTAGTAATATTTAAAATAAAAATAATTAACTGAGCAGATTTAGGAATTTTATAATAAAAAAATACATTTTTTAATAATTAATTATTAAGTTAATAATGAGTAAAAATTACATGAAATACTCAATTTTTAAATCTCTCTATTATAATAAAAAAATCTTGGGACGAGACGAGACAAATCCTACAATGAGACTTGACTTTTGGCGAGACTTTTTGGAAGGAAGTCCCGCGAGACGGAGACTTTTACCATGAGATTCTTTCAAGTCACGCTCTGCTTAGAATAAAATATCTACAAGCGTTACCACCGTCCGGTCTTCCACTGGCAGAATTACTGTAGAAAGAAAGATATGTATCATAATGTTAAGTATGACTGAAAGATTACACAATGGAACAAGATTAGTTGTATTAA
Organism: Polypterus senegalus; assembly: GCF_016835505.1. Taxonomy (NCBI): domain Eukaryota; kingdom Metazoa; phylum Chordata; class Cladistia; order Polypteriformes; family Polypteridae; genus Polypterus; species Polypterus senegalus. The sequence continues at coordinate 173,820,537 of NC_053163.1, forward strand.
AAATTGGTTGAACAATTCTGACATGTAAAATTTAAAACGTTTACAGTTTCCCGTTATAATAGCTTTTGCTATAACAATTAACAAATCACAGAGACAAACATTCGAAAAAGTCGGCTTATTTATTGGAGAGAAAGAAACGATATTCACTCACGGGCAGTTATACATTGCGTTATCACGATGTAACTCCAAACACGGAATCAAAATTCAATGTGAACTTTAAGAAAAGTTAATTCCAAATATTGTTTTAACTGAAGTTTTAAAGTAAAAGTGAAAATAATGCATATGTAACAAATCCCATGGAAACAGCAATCTCTTTAAATTGTATATCCGGTTAACCAAACCAGGGGGTAGGTGAGTGAAGTGAGCAGGGGGCTGAGCCCCCTAGTAAAAACTTAATTTTAATATTTAAAACAATTAAATTCTTACATTATTATTATTTTTTTAACAAAAATATTTTAATTAAGCCAGTGCCATTTGGTCGTGCATCCACTAGATGGCAGTCTTGCAATTTGCAATTGTTTTTGTGTTAGGAGTCAAGCCAGTACTTGAACATTTTTCATAACCCTCTATTATTTATTTATTCCTTTATGCTTTGAATACACTTCATTCTAATGTAGGTTTGAGGGGGCTTGGAGCCACCATTCTAAGTTAAATAATGGAAGAAATTATTAGGGCTAAGATTCAGTTTTATTGAACAGTCAACTTGAGTTCAGATGAGGGAGGTTGTGTTTTACCAACATGCTGGAATTCTAGAAAGAGGAAATAAAAGTTATGATATTATGTACCTCACCTTTTAGAAAGCACTTGATAAGGTGGCACATGAGAGGTTGGGCATCAAACTAAAAGAAGTGGGAGTTCAGGGTGATGTTTTTAGGTGGGTGCAGTATTGGCTCAGACACAGGAAGCAGAGGGTGATGGTGCGAGGAACCTCATCAGAATTGGAGACGTTAGGAGTGGTGACCATCAGGGGTCAGTGCTAGGGAACATAACTATTTATAATATCTATAAATGATTTGGAGATGAATATAAATACCAAGCTGGTCAAGTTTGCAGATGATACCAAGATAGGTTATTTGGCAGTATAATCGAGAATCTGCTGAATCATCACAGAGAGACTTGGACAGCAGATAGGCTTGCGCAGATTTGTGGCAAATGAAATTTAATGTACATAAATGTAAAGTAATACACGTAGGAAGTAAGGATGTGACATTTAAATGCTCAATGGGGGGTCTGAAACTTGAAAGTACACCTTATGAGAAGGATTTAGGAGTCTCAAATTTCCCTTATTGCATAACCCACATTGTCAGTTATCCAGTTGTATGCCCAAAATGTATGCTTTTTGCTAGAATATTACTAAATATCTACTTCTCGGAATTATCAGCACACATCATAAATACGAAACCTAAAGAATCGTGAGAAAGACTCAATGAACTAAAGATAAGACTCTTGAGCAACATATGAAGGGGAGAGGCAGGTCTTCAATTCAAACAGTCAAATGGCCAGAACAACGATGAGTGCTGATTGGAGGGCTGTCAAGTCACTTTCAATTAAGCTGCTCAATGACTGGACAATAATGGAAAATGTCAAAAAGGAATTCTTAGCAGTCCTAGCATTTGCCAAGGGAAGAAAATAGATAGATGTTAAGTTTTTTATGAAATTAAAAATTAGAAATATAATTTGTGAATGACGGGCTCAAGATCAGAAACATTATTTCTAATTTCCTGTTTCTTTTGCACAACAAAATTGGCTTTTCTGTGTTTAATTTTTACTTCGATTGGCATTGCATTTGATTTTTTAAAGTTTAACATCTGGAAAGTAGAGGTCTATGGCTGGCCTCAGGGTGGGTCAAAGTTATATCGTAATGTTTTTAATTATTTCTGCCTAATATTTTACAAACACCTCAGTCCCCTTAATGTATTGCAGTGTTATTTAAGCCATCTAAAGATTACAAAACTTGACAATAGAGAGTCTCTACCTAATTAATACAATTTTTTTATTTTTTTTTTTATACAGAATCAAACATTGGAACAACAGTTAAATGAAAATATATTTGTTTCTCAAGGAGTGCACGTTGCAGTCTTCAATGTCATTTTCACCTCCTGGGAGAGCTCTCTGACGGACTTGATCAACCTGACCGAGCAGATAAAGTTGTTCTTCCAAAGCCAACAGTGCAATAAAGGCGGTACATAGGGACATTGGGGACAAAGTGGAGTATGGAGGGTACACCTGGACCTTGAATTGATGAAAATGAAATCTGTCAGGATTAGAACTGTGCGACTGCAACTGTTAAGACAATAAGAATGGCCAAGATGGACGTGCCTCGCGCCCTCCACTCATGCAACGCCCTTACGGTGGCCATCAGTTTGAAGAACTCACTGAATTAACAAGGACACAAAGAGCCGTGACAAAAATAAACTTGCTTGATGCATAACACAGTCACTTGGAGGTTTAGAATCAGCTGGTTTGAGAGTCGAGGGTCTGGACTTCACTTTTCAAATGAATGGACATTTTCAAAAATTCATATGAAGATGATAACGAAAATTATTTTTAAACATATATTGCCATTTAGGGAAGAAACAATGTAATCTTTCCTAAAGTCTTACAAAAGTTGGACCAAAATGGAACGCAAAAAAAAAAAATAAAAAGCAAATTAATGAAGAATGCAAAGGGATACAAGATGCAATAAGAAAAGTAACACTGCAGGGCTGAGCCAAATAACATTTTGAAGAGTTTTGCAAATCAATTGAGAGTACTAATTTGAATCCTCAGTCAGGTGTGTGGCTGAATCCTAAGTTCCGTGCTTTTTTGTTGTTCGGGAGGTGACGGATTTTCAGGATTCTTAGTTGCAGGAGATTTCTGCAAAAGACCCAAATCATTGAGTGTGATTGCTGTGTGGCCATTGAAATGCTTTGTGTAACATACTTCCAATGAAAGAATATTTCTTTGTAAGAGTGTTGTAGCTCTACTAATACTAATACTAATACTACTAATAATAATAATAATAATAATAATAAAGTAATATAAAAGAAGTAACATGAAGTATTTGCTTATTGGAAAAAATATTTCAAACAAGGAAGCATTGCAATTCCCAAATGTAGAGTAGGCCAATATCTCCATTTACAGTTTTTTACAACTGCTCAAACACATTCTTACTAATTCACCAATTTCACTATTTAATTGCATCACCTTGCTTCAAAACACTTAAAACAAATCTTAATACTCTTAATGGTATTCTCCAAAACACACCTTAAAAACAAAACAATCGCCTCAAAACTTTGTTCCAAATGAATTTTTGTCATCAAAACATCCCCACCTGCATCAGATCGATGGACACTTCTTCTCTCACCTTGCCAATTAGTTCAATCAAACTGAGAACACTGTTGTCAGAGCATTTCCCATGAAAATGGACAGATGATCTGATAAGACTGCCCTGGCGGGTTCTATTCTTGTTGTTCCTGTAGTCACTGAGAAACATCAGCAGATGACCCATGTTATCTGGTCCAAAGGTGGCGTAATGGTGATGATGGTTGACTCAATGGTGGCTGATGGCTGTGCGGAGGTTGACATTTCCCCATTACAAAACCAGCAATGTTGACAATTGCATAGTGGCTAATGATATTGCAGTATCTCCCATGATACACAGTAGGGCGCCAGCGAACCCCAAACCCCAACATAAACACACTAAGGGTCCTGGGTTCAAATAACAGTGTGTTTATTACACACACTGCTCAAGAACATTAACAAAATGTAACACAAAGTTAACATAAGCACAAGATTCTATTTTTCTTTCTCTCCCCACAATACTTTTCATCACTGATCCTCCTCCAACCGAGTGTTGCTCCATGTCCTCCCAGCTCCAACTCCCCAGGGTAAGGAAGTGCAGTCCCTGTTATTAAAGACCCAGGAGCACTTTGGTGCCTGGGCCACTGCCCAATCAAAGCACATCCGAGTCCTGCAAAAGTCCATTATAACAGGGAGTTTGTCTCCCTGCAGCACCCTCTTGCAGCTTCCAATGACCCCAGGAGGGCTGCTCTGTTGGACTACATCTCCTGACATGCTCTGCTGGATTCCTATTGGTCATTGCTGCCATCTAGCGTGCTTTGGATAAAAAGCCCTCAGTGGGCTGTCCATCCATCCTTTCTGGTCCTTCCTTCCGGGTCTGATCCCCTTCACCTCCCCAGACAGGATGCCAACCTGCCTGTTAGGAGCTTCCTGTCCAGGTAAGGCCAAGATGCCCGTCCAGCCCATGTGGCATCTAGACTCCTCATTCTTTTTGTAAGGTGAAATCCTGCCTCATCTACAGCATGTGGATGAATTTCTGCAGCGTCTCCACTGATCCCATCTGAAACAGTGTCTGACATGAGAGATACAAGCGATATTACATTAACGTTACTGCACATTGAATGTTACAGTTTGCTGTAGACATTTAAAGTCATGTAAAAGTTGTCTTACTTGCACACAACTCTTTTATCCTGTCACTGAATAAGATGCAATGATGCAGTTTCATATTAATGCTGTTACTCAGGAGAGGAAGGTGAGGGGTGCTCAGACCCACAATATGAATTCCTTGGAAAATGCGTTTCTCTCAAACTGATAGCATTTTATCTACACGCCATGTCAACAATAGTATTCTGCTGCTCCTGTGTAGATGTATGTCATCTTTTACCTTTAACTGGATGTCTCTCCATTTTGCAACAATATAGTCAAACTGGTTTGTCATCAGCAAAGTCTTTTTTCTTGATGGTGGGACAACAGAAGGATCCATGAGTTGGTCATACTAGAGACAACACAACACAACTGTATAGCGCAGTAAGGCGACTTGCCTGTTTTCTGCCTTGAAGGTCCTGATTATGGATGCACCTGAGGAGTGGATTCCATTTGGCTGGACCCGCTGGCCAGCTTTTCTCATGGTCATTCCTTTCTCTTGCTCTTCCTCTTCTCTCTCTTCCCCTTCCTCAGTTCCTTTGCTGGCTGTTGAGATCCATTTTACCAAGCAGAGAGCTTGACTTACCTTTCTGTGTATGCATTTCAATTGCATTGCTGCTTCCTCATTGGCACATTTGATAATTGGACCACACAATGAGAATTAAGATAACTGTGTCTGGAATTGGCAGTACTCACTGTGAGAGGGACACTTTTGTTTAAGGTTTTCAAGGCAATGTTTATCAGACTTTGCAAATCCATGCTTGTGAGGAAATTGTGTCTAAGGTTGTGCAAAGGGTTATCAATATGGCCAAAAACAAACAATTAAACCAACCATATATATAACATAGTAGTGCATCAAATAATACCCCATATCACAGTATAACTTTTAGACTCAAAGAAAGTACAGGCAGTCCCTGGGTTACGTACGAGATAGGGACTGTAGGTTTGTACTTAAGTTGATTTGTATGTTCGTTGGAACAGGTACATTATTTTAATAAATGCTATTGTTGACCGACTGTAACCAAGTGCTCTGCCAATGAATGATGGAGTTTCACCCCTCTCTGACCTTTTTATTATTTCTACTTTATTTTCAGTGGTGATGGTTTTTCTCTTCTTTACTATATCACCAGCACTCGCATCAGATTTGTGTTTCAGTGACATTCTTGAAAGATGAAGACAAAAGGTTAAGATGAGCTCTTCTGCACAGCACTGTACACACAATCACAGCAGGAAGACACCCATCATCAACACGTCTTCCTGCTATGTGTGTAACAGTACAAGTAGGCTTGCTATTGAGAATGAATGGGGGCAGCGAGGGGCAGTTTATCACCAGCCCACCTCACAGTCCCCTCCACTACAGTATGCTGCCTGCTACGTCAGCCCACTGACAGCACACTACAATGCTACCCCCGCCGCCCCATTCGCCCTCAATGGCCTCTGTTCAGCCACAACTGGGTCACCGCTTGCAGCATTACCAGCAGTGTGTGCTGGTTGGGCAGTGAAACGCCCCCCTCCGCTCCATCCAGCTTGCACCCAGTCAGGAGCAGTAGCTGCGGCAGCGTAGTGGGCAGGTAGTGAACCATTGTCCTGCAGATGAACGATAAATGTGGCCCTGGTGACTATGGACAATGGGTCACCGCTTGCCACCGGGAGACACTACATTGCGCGAGCAGCAAAATCGCCCCCTCCAGCCACCACTTGCAGCATCCCCAGGCCGAAGATGACGAAGCAGCAGTTACTGAGGCACATGCGTCGCAGCTGCATCCTCGTTCGTAAGTTGGAGGTTGGATGTCCGTAACCTGGGGACTACCTGTATAGAAAAACATAACTATCATCAACACAATAGTCTAGAAGAGATAAATAATGATAACCCACTAATATATAGAGGATATTTATGGCAAATTGGAAATCTGAATCCCATCAAACACTTTTGTATAACAATTGCTGCATGGTTCAGTCAGTCAGTCATTACCCAACCCAGAGTCAGTGCACTCTGCCACATCCTGGCATGCCTCAGAACTGCCTTCACTCAAGCCCTTTAGCTGCCTCCCATGCGCATGTGTGTGACACTACCTAATTATATATGTACTTATTTAAAGAGCTTCAGTAAAAAGCCAGAACTGTATTGGTCCACTATTCAGGGATCTTCTAATCCAAGTGTGCAGCAAAGCTGACTATAAATTTTAAAACAAAACCCTACACACAGAAATGATTGTATTAAGCAAGAAAAAGAGCTATGAATCAATGATTGTATCAAAAATACTGTGACAGGCAGCCGGGTCCCATTCCCAGCCGGGACGCCCCTGCAGCATATGTTCCGGGGCAACAGCCATAGGCTCCTCAGTACCTCCCCCGGGATGCTTGGTGGCAGCCTCCCTGGTTGACGAAGGTGCCTCAGTTTCCTGCAGGGTTCCATGGGAGATGGAGTTCTCCACAACCCTGTGGGGATCTGGGGTGGCCACCAGGGAGTGCTGCATGAATCCAGGAACCAACCTGGACACCTCTACAGCCCCACCTGGAAGTGCAATTAGCAACAGGTGATCAAGCACCTGGAGCACTTCCGGGTGGACTATAAAAAGGGCCAGCATCCACCACTCAGGAGCCAGAATTGGGAGGTAGAGGATGAGGTTGCCAAGGAGGAGTGGTGGTGCCAGAGGAACGATTGGATTGTGTTGTGTTGTTGGTTTTAAGTGCTTTGAGACTGTTTTGTGGCTGGGGGGTTCACGGGGAAGACGTAATAATAATAATAATAATAAATTTTATTTATAGGGCACTTTACATTAACAGTGAATCTCAAAGTGCTACATAAAAAGTTTAAACAAAGACAAAGCAAGATAAAAATAGAGATAAAACAACAATAATTTTAGCATTTTTGTTAATATGCTTTCCTAAATAGAAAAGTCTTTAGCTCTCTGCTGTGTTCTTAGGCTCTCTGGTAGGGCATTCCAGAGCCGTGGAGCAGCGGCTGCAAAGGCTCAGTCACCCATTGTATGAAGTTTGGTCACAAGGGAGCGAAGGCGGTGGGTATTTGCAAAACGGAGGTTTCTTGCAGTGGAGACGTTCCCTCCAGCTGAAGAAAAATAAAAGTCCTCTTGTGTTTTACATGTGCCTCAGTCTGAGTCTGTGCCGGGTTGGGCGCTATATAGCGTCCCTTTTACAATATATACACATTTGACTCTTTGTATTCACAGGTTCCACATCTGTGGATTCAACCAACTGTGGATCGAAAATATTTAAAAATAAATTCATAAAGTTCTAAAGTGCAAACCTTGAATTTTCCGCGCAATGAGCATTATGCCGAATTCGCACAAATGAAGTGATGTGCAGGCATACTCTGCTGTAGCCTTCCCGAGGGATAACAACATGTCTACACCCACTTTAAGAAAGATTTGTTTACTGATGCAAAGAGAAAGAAGAAACCAGCTTTCTATAATAATGTTTCTAACCAAAACAAGTCTTAACTTTCAGTACTCGAAGAACTTCAGCCCTCAACCTCTACAGATCCTGACATTGGTACTGTAGTGACCTCAGGGTCAGGACCTGTGCAGGACATGCTTCTCAGGTGGTGGTGGAATGCCCATGGGTGAGAATACCTGGGGAAGCCAGCTATGAAGCTGCCCCAAGAGTGGCAGGTTCATTGGGTTGTTGACACAGAAATTAAAGAGCATTTGCATCACATCTCCTGCCTGCTACAGCCCACCGGGCCAGATATTTGGCTCCCAGTGGGTCTTGGATTTGGACCCTTGACTTGGGTGGGCTCACAGAGACCTGGGAGAACAATGCAACATGTGAGTTGCCTCTGACCTGACCTGTGTAGTGAGGTAGAGCCGGGCATGAGCGCCGGCAGGGGGGTGCAAGTAGGTGCACGTGCACCCCCCTAGCTTTTGAAAAAAAAGGAAATGGAGAAAAAAAATAAATCTTTCAATAATAAGAAAAAACGCGAAAAAATAGTTTTTATTTTAAATTTTTAAATTACAATTAGACGTTTACATTTTACAACTATACATAAACAATCATTCACTTTGTTTCTAAAAGAGCATTTCAAGCCTTCTTTTTTGTTGTCCAAACTTGTCTACAACTTTGTCGATAAATTTTGGACAATTATTTATTCTTTTTTTGTGTACACTAAGCATACATAATCCACTTAATCTATCGTCACTCATTGTAGATCGGTTCCAAGTTTTGACGCGCCATAATGTGCTAAAAGATCTTTCAATACTGCAGGTTGTTGCAGGAATTGCACGTGCACCTACTTGCACCCCCCTGCCGGCGCCCATGTGCACCCCCCTGAATTAAATCCTGGCGGCGGTAATGGAGCCGGGTGGCGTGCATGATGTTACACAAGGACAAAGCAGCTGGTAGTGGGTGGTACTGCTGGAGACCTGTGTGGCACAGCGGCAAGAAGAAGCCAAGTGGTCTTTTTTAGGGGTACTCACTTGAAATCAGCATAAAGAGGCTGATTTGCCAGAGCCAGAGATACATGTTGATCAATAGAGTAAGGCGGTGCAGAGTGAGACCTCTGATGGGGGAGACTTCTGAGAGGAAGGCAGCTGAAACATCACCTCAACGAACTTCTTACAGAAGCAAAAGTAGACAAAAAACACAGAGGGTGACACATATGTTCATTATCACTAGACTGCAAAACTGTGGATAGGGGCAAAGAGTGTGCCTGGAGCCACATTGCAATTATCATTTAAAAGTAACTGTGTTCTGAGATTATTATGCCGAGTAGTAGACAATGATTGCGTAATTGTATATAAATATTAAAAATTAAAATTAATTAAGTATTAAAAATTATTTAAAAAGAAGAAAAGTGCTCAGGGAACAGATTTCAATAAAAGCGTAGACATTTAAGGCTATTTGTGGCTTGATATAAATATAAATTTATTCCGGGTCTCTAAAGACCCTAGATATGTAATAGTGTTTGCTGAGAGTCTCATATATACATTACAAGGGTGTTGTCCGTGCTTTTTAGCAGTTACTTTACAATGGAGCTAAAACAAAGCACAAAGAGACCTGAGGTGGCTCAATAGCTTTCAGGCACAGCAGATTGCAAATCAAGTGATGTGAAAATAGCATCGACTGATACGTGGTGAAGAGAGAGCTGAGCCAAAAGGCGAGGCTGTCAATTTACCAGTCGATCAACATTCCTACCCTCACCTATGGCCACGAGCTTTGGGTAGTGACCAAAAGAGCAAGATTGCGGATACAAGCGGCCGAAATGAGTTTTCTCCGCAGGGTGGCGTGGACTTTCCCTTAGAGACAGGGTGAGGAGTTCATTTATCCGGGAGAGACATGGAGTAGAGTCACTGCTCCTCCATCTTGAGAGGAGTCAGTTGAGGTGGTTTGGGCATCTGGTCAGGGTGCCCCCTGGTCGCCTTCCTGGGTGGGTGTTCTGGGCATGTCCCACTGGGAGAAGGCCACGGGGCAGACCCAGGACACGCTGGAGGGATTATATCTCCCACTGGAGATAGGAGCTGGAGGAGGTGGCCGGGGAGAGGGAGGTCTGGGCTTCCCTGCTTAGGTTGCTGCCCGCGTGACCCGACCTCGGATAAGCGGTGGATAATGGATAATGGATGGATGATGTGTGTTAGTGGTGGAGAGTCTGACATGCTTGAAAGTATACCCAATAGAGTAGAACCCAATAATCAGCAATTAAAATGATCAATTAATATAAAATGATCAATACTAGCATAAAATCTGCATTGATATTATGACATTAAAGGAGAAAAGGAAATGAAATAAGTTCTCTATCTTGCTATTAATATTAGTTAAAACACAGTAATTGAGTAAAATTACATAAATAAGTATTACTTGAAAAGGACCTGATTTATTGTATGTCAAGAATATGTATGGTACACGATGGTCAAGATGATCAAGAGCTTGAGTGATTGTTTGTGTGTATCTGGGACTGAAAGATCAGGGTCTTAATCCACTGCGGGTTCCCACCTCCCGATGCCGCTGTTCATTTCTAAACCTGTCCAATGTTCATATCACTCTTTACTCTTTTAATTTAATATTGATTTTTTTGTATCAGTATACTGCTGCTGGATTATGTGAATTCCCCCTTGGGATTAATAAAGTATCTATCTATCTATCTATCTATCTATCTATCTATCTATCTATCTATCTATCTATCTATCTAACTATCTTTTCATTATTTAATGACATTCACATCTCTATATCCATAGTTACCTGCAATGTGGGCCTGTATGTCTGAATGCCCCAACTGTAGACTGGTATCTATCTATCTGTTAGGGCAGCCATGCCTTTCCTGTGCTATTAATTTCTTCAAACACCATTTAGCTTCAGGTTGATAATGGTGTTTCTTTAAAATGATAATCTGCAGATAATATTGTTCATTCAATTCAGTCTTATATGTGTTTACATAATTGCTTTCCCCTTCCATTTCTTTACAGAAAAATGACTTTTTGTGTGGGACAGCACTGTGGCGCTGCTGCCTCGCAGTCAGGAGACCCGGGTTCGCTTCCCATATCCTCCCTGTGTGAAGTTTGCATGTTCTCCCCGTGTCTGCTCCGGTTTCCTCCCACAGTCCAAAGACATGCAGGTTAGGTGCATTGGTGATCCTAAATTGTGCTTTGTGTGTGTAGGCTGGCGCCCTGCCTTGTGTTGGCTGAGATTGGCTCCTGTAACCCTGTAGTTGGGATGTAGCAGGTTGGATAATGGATGGACTTTTTTGTGTACTTATTATTTAACTTAACTAAAGCACCAGGAGAGGTGCTCTGTTTTGTGAGCTGTTTGCCCCTCTGCCTCTGCCTGGCGTTTGACTCGCTTACATTGGGCCTCCATGTCTGTCAGACAAGTAAAAGATGGCAATTGGTGCCACGGCCCACCTGCCAAGTTGTTTGCCTACCTGTGGTAAAGTCATCCCTGATGGAGGATCACAGGAATCATGAGAAAGAGGGGTCCTTTCATCGGAGCAACGCTTCAGCCGTGGAATGGCCAAATGGGGAGGCAGCTTGATGGATGAGGTCTCCAGGACTCTAAAAATATCCAAATCTTATTATGTGATATCATCTACTGTTAAATTCTGCTCCGTACTTCTAAAATTTTTATTTTTATGCTGTATTAAGGATTTGTTCTGTTTTGTGTACTGTATTTTATTGACCCCCTTCTTTTGACACCCACTGCACGCCCAACCTACCTGGAAAGGGGTCTCTCTTTGAACTGCCTTTCCCAAGGTTTCTTCCATTTTTCCCTACAAGGTTTTTTTGGGAGTTTTTCCTTGTCTTCTCAGAGAGTCAAGGCTGGGGAGCTGTCAAGAGGCAGGGCCTGTTAAAGCCCATTGCGGCACTTCCTGTGTGATTTTGGGCTATACAAAAATAAACTGTATTGTAAACTGTATTGTAAAAGAGGAAAATACACAAAATACGCAAGTTGAAGTGACCGCTCTCAAGGTTATTTAATTCCAGACGAGTCCACAAATTCTCTAATGCTGTTCAATGGGAATTTACATCGCAAAGGATGCCACAAAAATCTGTCATTTGTATTTCCATTAATTTGCTTAGCAGACTTTTCATCCAAAGCAACTTACAAAGGAAGTCAACATAATCAGTCTGGGGGACTGCTTGGGAAAGAGTGTTACAGGACAAGGATGCAAAATTGATTTCTGTAGGTGAAATGCTCAAAACAAAATAGAAGCAAGATACTATTCTCAGATTTTCAAAACCTAACAGTCAATATCAGTGAGACAGAAATTCACAGAGCCCTCTCATCAAAACTCACATTTCTCTGGGGATGTGGGAAAAAAAAAAGTATGCTGAAGAAAAGCCATGCTGACAGGGGGAGAACCTGAAAACATGGATAATATTCAGGCATGAGACTCGACTTCAGCACACTAGAGACATTGTGCCACCGATTATAAAAATACTTCATTTAATTGTTTTTACCGGAACAGTCAAGATGTGAATACAGAGGAAAGACACTGACGGTAAATGTAAGGCAAGAGATCGCAAATATTGTTACATATTCTATTACCTGTCTTTGACTGGTGCTGTGGACAGAAAAGTATTAAAACAGACAAAATTGCCCTTCAGCTAAATAAGTTACTCAGAAAAATGAGGTAACTAATAATTTCCAAAAAACACCAAAACATTTCAAACCTGAACAGGAAATCATTTTATTAAAAACAAAAAGAAATGCTGGGTTGCATCACTGAGGAAATGTCTCCTCTATTTTTTTTTTTTATATATAAAATTGAGCATGCGGAACACATTTTGTGAAGCATACGTAAGCACATGAGGAACATCATGTCTGCGCTTGTATGATGAAGCCCCTCCGCTGAACTCTCCTTGTAGCATGTTCTAGTAATAATGAGAGTACAGTCTCCAGCAGAGGGTAGAACTCAAACAACAGGCACACTCTTTCTCTTTCCTGTGCCTGCTGGCACTTGCATGGGCTTCTTAGTACCCTCTTTGATGATGTGCTGCATTCCAGAAACAGTATAAAATTACCTAAAATTGGGATTATCTATCCATACATCCATTAAGCAAACTCCAGCAGTCCTACCACATGCACTTCAGAGGAGGTCATCCACCTGAAGCTAAGCCTGTTCAGGCCCGGCCAGTACTTGGATGATAGATAGATAGATAGATAGATAGATAGATAGATAGATAGATAGAGTAAAGGTGCTATATGATAGATAGATAGATAGATAGATAGATAGATAGATAGATAGATAGAGTAAAGGTGCTATATGATAGATAGATAGATAGATAGATAGATAGATAGATAGATAGATAGATAGATAGATAGATAGATAGATAGATAGATAGATGCATGAGGCGTCGATCTTCTTTATGCTGCCTCCCCAGCACACCACTGCGTAGACGAGGGCGTTCGCCACAACCATCTAATAGAACATCTGCAGCATCTTATTGCAGATGTTGAAGGATGCCAGTCTTCTAATGAAGTATAGTCGGCTCTGTCCGCTCTTGCACAGAGCATCAGTATTGGCAGTCCAGTCCAATTTATCATCCAGCTGCACTCCCAGGTATTTATAGGTCTGCACCCTCTGCACACAGTCACCTCTGATGATCACAGGGTCCATGAGGGGTCTGGTCCTCCTAAAATCCATCGCCAGCTCCTTGGTTGTGCTGGTGTTCAGGTGTAGGTGGTTTGAGTTGCACCATTTAACAAAGTCCTTGATTAGGTTCCTATACTGCTCCTCCTGCCCACTCCTGATGCAGCCCACGATAGCAGTGTCATCAGCGAACTTTTGCACGTGACAGGACTCCGAGTTGTATTGGATGGGAGACCATCTAGGAAAAGCTTGGGTTGCTGCTGGAAGAGGTGTTGGTGAGGCCAGCAGGGGGCGGTTAACCTGTGGTCAGAGTGTGGATCCTAATATCCCACTGCAGTGACATGGGACCCTGTATTGTAAAAATGGCACCATCCTTTAGATGAGACATAAAACCAAGGCCCTGACTCTCTGTGGTTACTAAACAGGGGTGGGCAAAGTCGTTCCTGGAGGGCCGCAGTGGCTGCAGGTTTTTGTTCCAACCCAACTGCATAATAAGAAGCACTTAATTGCTCAAGTATCATTTCTGCTCTCATTTTAGTTGTCTCGTTCGTTAAGATTTTGAACCCTTATTGCTTATTTTAGACTTAAACAGCTGTATTCTCAGATTTTATTTGCTCCTTATTAGTAATAGGACGCCAATGATAAAGGAAACCATTTAGCTTGTTACCATTTACACCCGCGTGTATTTATCATACACTATTGGGTTTAATTAAATGTTTAGAAGGAAAGTGAAGAGAAAAAAGTGAAGGACTGAGAATTACTCCTCTGTTTTAGACTTTAAATCATTTGGGTGATATCCTTAAAAAGGAAAAAAAAAAATCTAGAATATGAGAACAACCTGACATGGCAGAGTTAAAGCACTAACAAGCCATGAAATTATTGGCAAGGATTTCTTTCTAATTAAGCAACTGGGTTGGAACAAAAACCTGCAGCCCTCCAGGACTGACTTTGTCTACCCTGAGTAGGGTGTACCCTGATATCCAGGCTAAATTACCCACCATGGCCTAGTCATTCTGGCCCCCTAATCATTCCCTGTCTGTAACTGGTTCCCTCTCTACCACTACTTCACCACCTACTAGCTAAAGTGTGGTGAGCATACTGGTGCAAAAATGGCTGCTTTCGTATCATCTAAGTGGGTGCTGCATATTAATGGTGTTTGAAGCGGATCCCCACTCACAAAGCGCTTTGAGTAGTAAGAAAAGCACTAAACAAATGTAAAGAATTATTATTATTATTATTATTATTATCATAAACTTTATGAAAGGTAATGAAGAGGATGCTGTGCTCCTTTTTCCCTTAACGGAACCTTGGAAATTACGTTTAGGGATAAGGTGCCCAATCCAGCTTGGCTTATTACCACGGCACAGCTTCTCAGGGATGGCAGCAGGTCTGAATATTAAGGTACTGCAGATGGAATGACAAAGGATTGGACATTTTTCTTCATTCTATACTGATGTCTCATCAAAGTTGATGTGTGGGGAAATCTGATGACTTTCCTCTGCTTTTTTGGTATAGGAAATGGAAAAGTACATGAGGCATCTGGATTCATGTTAACAAATGATTCTTCCTGGATTTATTCTAGTCTCTTTTGTTTGTATTTTCTTTCTTCTTCTTCCTGCTATTTCTTATTTCTTCATAAACTCCAGGCAGTTTAACAAACACACTGTATGACCTTTATGTGGGGGAACCTGAAAATCATGGAATTGTTAAAAAAATGTCCTTATTATAAAATTTCCCTTTTAGTCACCTTCAAAAAACTCTCCTTGAATTGTCCCAGTGTGTCTCAATTTCCTGTTAACAAATTCTGTACTCATCGTTTGTTGTTGGGTCTACAGCCTCTCGTGTTTTGTTTTTTTTTTTTTTGGATCACTTCCATGCTGGAAAGTCTTCTTCGATTCAGTTTCAGTTCAACAAGTTACAGGAACTCAAATCAGGTGAATACGGGAATCCGAAGCACCAACCACATTGGTTCTGATTAAAAACTCTTCTACTGAACATGTGGCGTGTGCAGGTGCGTTTTTGCACGTGGCAATTCTCAAGACATTTTTTTTCTCCCTAATTTAAACCTCTGTGTCTAATTATGTATTCCATTTCAATTTGATTTGATCTATTTATTATTGGTTACTCTGTGTTTAATCTTGTTCCCCTGTGTTGTTTGTTTTATGGGTCGACATCCCCAAGTGGTGTGAACACAGGTACATCACTGCTAGGGACCACCCACAGCCCCATAAAAGCAAGACTGGGAAGTGGAGTCCCTTGTGGTTCATTGAATTCACTTTGGTGGAGTGTTGGTGTTATTTTTGTATGTATTGCTATTTTTGTTGCTTTTTCTTTTTTTTATGACATTTCCTGCTAAGGTTTTTAATTTAGTATTTTGTACTGGGACTTGTTTGATTTCAGATTTCCCACCTCCTTTTGTTTCTTTTTTGCTTGTTTGAACATTTTCTTATATTTTTGCTAGTAAGTCTCCTTTTATAAAGATTCTTCTGTCACCCATCTCTCTACAAGCCAGGGGTTTATAGTGATCCCCTCTCTTGTGAGGGTATTTTGATTATTTTGGGACTTTGCACATACAGTATATTTTAAATTTTTGAAGCAAAAATCCATTTTGCCCAAAGCAGGCTGAGAACAACCTGTAAAGTATGATTTCAGGCTGGTCAAGACTGTGGCTTTTTTTTTGGCAGACTGATTAGGATCCTACGACCACTTTGGCCATTTTCTGTGCTGCACTCATTACAGAACCCTTGTGTAACTAACTATTCTTGTAATATAAAATAATTTCTTTTATCATATTTTGATTTCATTGTCATTATTTGAGTTTTGTTGTTCACTCCATATAATGTCAGGTTTAACCGATGTATTCTTCTTCCTCTTCTTTTTTCCCTCATCCATGTGGGATTGATATGCCCGATCGATCTTTTCAAACAACTGGGTCCTACACCTCCTCACCAGTCAAACCCCTTTCATTCAGATCTTCTTTAACTTTGGCCTCTCTGGTTTCTTTTCCCCTCTTTTGCCCATTAATTCATTATCTCTTCTCATTACCTGTCCATACCCCCACAATCTTGTACTTTCTTAGATATCTAGCCCACTTTTGTTGTACCTGGGATTGTCTGATTCCTTTCTCTCATATCTTTTTTGTAACTCCACACATCCATCTCCACGTTTTTATTTCTGCCACATCCAATCTCTTCTCCTTCTGTGCTCTCTTTACTGTCCATGTCTCAGCTCCACACATCATTGATGGTCTCACCACTGTCTTAAAAATCTAACCTTTAACCTGTGCCTTAATTCTTCAGTCACAGAAAAATTTCTGCAACCTTCTAATTGTTCCATCCACACTGCGCTCTACGGGTTATCTCTGCATCGAAACCTCCATCTTGAGCTTTCACCGATTGAAGATTTTTCAGTTTATCAGTTTTCCCTGCATGCTAACTTCTGAATTCTGATCATCATGAACCCTCATACATTCTGTCTTCTTCCTATTTACCTTCAACCCTCAATCTGCAAAAGCTCTTCTCCATTCTTCTAACCTTCTCTCCACATCCTCCTAGATGGTGCTACACAACACAATGTCATCAGAAAAAAAAAATGCTTGAACCGGGGGGAATTGATCTTTTATCCCAAGAGTCAACACATCCATCACCAGATCAAAGAGGTAAGGACTTCAAGAAGATCCCTCCTGTAACCTCCTCTAACTGAGATCTCATCTGTTCTGTTTTTTTTTTTTTCTTAAACATTTTATTGAATTTATTAAAATCATATAACATTCGATACAAGCAAGTCAAATTTTACAAAACTAGGTTCAAATCAAATCAATCCCCACCCATGAGAAAGAGAGCTAGGCCAACAGTGTAAAACTTTAATAGTAGAAAAAATAAGTAAATAAATAAAAAGAATAAAAAAGGAATGTGAATCAGCTTCCTCAATTTAAATACATGTTCTAAAAGGTTTTTAGAAAAGTGTTGCCCAGGTCCTCTAAGAGAGAATTAAATTTCTTCAAATTTCTAATAGTATATAACATCAGTCTGTGGTGGACTGGCACCCTGCCCGTGGTTTGTTTCCTACCCTGCGCCCTGTGTAGCCTGAGATTGACTTCAGCAGACCCCCATGACCCTGTAGTTAGGATATAGCGGGTTGAAAGATGGATGGATGGATATAACATCAGTTACTCACTGACCTAGCAGAGGTGAGTTAGGATTCTTCCAGTTGAGCAAGATAAGTCTACGTGCCAATAGTGTAGTAAAGGCAATTACAGTTTGTTGGTCCTTCTCCACTTTAAGCCCATCTGGAAGTCCACCAAACACAGCTGTTAGTGGATTCAAGACGACTCCTGGTGCAGACCTCCTCTAGCTGAGATCTTGTCTGTTACCCCAACAGTAACTTTAACCTGAGTCCTCACCCTCTCATGCATATCCTGGCCAATCCTCACACACTCCTCTGGCCCTCCTTTCTATGCTATGCCCTTCCAGACCTCTTGACGTGACACTCTATCCTAAGCCTTCTCCAATTCATTAACACTAGAATTACCAGAGCCTACGAAAAAACTCGTAGATCCGTCCCACCTTAAATCGCTTCTCACCTCTCTGTCTTTTGTCCTGTAAATGTGTGGATAAGCAGCAAACAGCAAGCAGCCAGCTATCACATTCCCGCACGCCGCACAGTTTCCTCAGCTCAAGTCTGTTTACCTGCATGTCAGTTGCTTAGAGTTGTATAGAGTGAGAAGTCAAGCAAAATGACACCTCTAATAAATACTATATCGTTATTTGGAACATTTGCATTTCATGTGTGTTCTGTGTCTACAACGATCTATGTAAACACATCGTTAAAACGGAAACGTTTTTCATGTTTTAGTAATAATTGACAAAATGTAGACATGAAATGTATAATATGTGAAGCCTGAATTCCAAATATCAAAGAAACACTTTCACAAAAGGTACAAATATAACAGAACAAATGCGCTTCTATTCAAGAATATAATTGCAGAAAAACAACCTGTATTAGGGTGTGACATTGACACACTTCTGCTAAGTGCGCTTTGGTGGCGCAATGGTATCAGCTATTGACTGGCAATCTAAACGTCATGGGTTTGATCCTGGATGGGTCTGTTTTGAAAAGTGAGCTGCACGTATTCTTACTACTTTAGAATAAAAACATACATTTGATTCCAGTCTGTAACAGCTGCCGTAATTTATTCAGTTTTAGTCAGTTTTATGCTCTCAGCCGTGTTCACGATCCCAAACACCAGCCCTGGTTGCATTTGACACTGCTGTTTTCACATAGACGTGCTATGACAGAGGTAAACCGTCCTTTGTATGTGAGAGCCAGATCGATCTAGCTTTTATGTAAGTAACATATAAATGTTAATGTTTTGGGCACATGCACCATCCTTACATACACCGTCCTTTGTATGTAAGAGCTAGTCATGATTTGAGTTTACCTCTGTTATAGCGCGTCTATGTGAAAACAGCAGTGTCAAATGCGGGGTGGGGGTGTGGTGTTATGGGTCCACAGCTCGTTGAGAAAAGGCCATTCATTTTAATAAATAATCACCGCACCCGAGGCGGCTTCGTGAGGGGGGCGTTGTTGTAGCGAGCCGCGGGGCAGTCGTCGATGTGGGCGCTTCTCACCGTGTGCACAGGTGAGGAACTGCCCACATTCGTGATTGCTCCCGATTGCTCCCGTAGCTGTAATGCTACAGCTGTGATGGCCCCTCACGTTTTAAAAAGAAGCGCGAGTCGGTGTGGAGGGGGGAAAAAAAATGGAGAGAGAAAAAAGGAAAGGAGAGGACGGAGGTTACCGGGAGCAGGAGAGGAAGCAGGCGGTGCGTGAGTGTGGTGAGCGCGCGATCGAGCGCTCGTGGACAGCTGCGTGGAAGCTGGGTGTTAGGTCGACACCCAGGTGTTTGTGTTGATGTCGCTCCCGCTGAGCGATAAGGTAGCGGGAGTGACCAGGGAAGGCGACTGGCCGCAGAGAGGCCATTGAAAGGCAGCGGAAGTCGGGAGACTTGGTGGTGGGAATCCCCAACGTGAGCGACCTGGCCGTTGGTGGAAACCAAGTTCTCCGGGACTGGGATGAGTGCCATACCGGAGCCAGGGATCGGGAGGTCTCCAGTCTCGTGTGTGTGTCTAGAAGAGGGCAGCTGCAGAGAGCGTCTTGCCTGCTGCTTGGCCCAAACGGGATAAGCAGGTGAGACGCTAACAGAAAATAAGCACGGAGCTTGTTTGTTGTTTTTAAGACTGCTTCCAAGAGAAGATTTTAACCTCTGGTTTTAAGGATGTGTTTTTTTTTCTATTTATTGGTTTTATCCCCCACGTTCTTTTATGGATTATTTAATGAAGAATTTGAATTGAAACTGCACTATTTATGGAACACTGTTTTTGTTGGTTTTTAAATAAAAGCACTGTTTTGCACTTTTTACCTTCCCCTTGCTCAGTAATTTGCCTCCATTGACTAGCTCACTCGGTTTCATTATCGATGGTGTGGGGTTCGAGTGCTTCCAATAGCAATGGGAGTGTGAAGCCAGAACCTACATCGTCACAGGCGGGGTTCGGGTTTGGGATTGTGAATGCAGCTGAGAGAATAAAACTGAATAAAAAAAAAAAAAAAAAAGCTAACCTTTACAAGTATCATAAATTACACTGGCTATTACAGACTGGAATCAAATGTATGTTTTTATTCCAAAATAGTAAGAATACATGCAGCTCACTTTTCAAAATGGACTCGAATCCGTGACGTTTAGATTACCAGTCAATAGCTGATACCTTTGCACCACCGAAGCACTCATGATGAATGTGTGTCGATGCCGCACCCTAACGCGGGTTGTTTTTCTGCAGTTATATTCTTGAATAGAAGTGCACTTGTTGTGTTATATTTGTACCTTTTGTGAAAGTGTTTCTTTGATATTTGGACTTCAGGCTTCACACCTTATACACATGTCGTAAATGTAAGAAGAACATTTGAATCTGATGATTGTATATAGTGCGGAACTGACCTGTCTGTACTATTCTGTCTTCTGCATCTCCTGGAGTTAAAAAGACATACCAACATACAGCAACACGTGGACACTTGCCAAGATTGGAAAAGCAAAAAACAAAAAAACAAACACAGTCACGTCATGACTACAACCGCATGATGGTATGCAAATGAACATAATGTTGCATTAGCGCAACAACGTTTTCCAGAATGTACAATACAGGTCATAAAATGAATTATTCCAAATGTCATATATACAGCATCTAAGTCTCTCTTTTTTTGTCAGAGCGGCTTTGACATCATGGATCAGAAAGTGCATACTAATTTAGCATGAGCAGAAACACTCAAGAATAAAACTGAATAAAAACAATTCACATCCACAGTCATTCTCAGTCACGCACAACACTCACACCCACGTCCACAGTTTTCCCAGTCTCGTTCGCGCACAAGATGTGACACGGTTTTCAAATAAAGAGGGGGTAAAACAAAATAAGTCTGTTTGTTATTCCACGTCTTTATCTGAAAACCGTGTCAGATCCGGGGGATCTGTGGAAACTTAATTGTGAGAGAATAAAACTGAAAAAAAAAAATCGACAAGTAATATAAATCTACAGACGCAAATCAAATGTATTTTTTTATTGTATTATATAAACAATAAGAGTAGCTCACTACTCAAAATGGTAAATTTGGGAAGCAGCTGATATCGAAACTGTGACCTCTTGATTGAAAGACAGCAGTTTTTAGCATTGCACCATGCAAGCTGTTGTATCATCCGCCTACCGTAACCTGCTTTCGTTTATCTTCTGTTATAATTCTTGAATAAAAGTGCACTTGTTTTGTTATACTTGTACCTTTTGCGAAAGTGTTTATTTCATATTTGTATTTCAGGTTTCACACATTATACATTTCATGGCTACATTTTGTCAATTATTAGTAATACATGAAAAACATTTCTGTGTTAACAACGTTTTTACAGAGATTGTTGATGACACTGAACACACATGAAATGTATGTATTCTAAATGACGATGTCCAGCACTTCACTCGAAGATAAACACTGAGCACTGAGAAACTTCTTTGCAAATTGAACTGCGGTGGTGGGTGGGGGGGATGGAATAGCCGGCTGCTTGCTGCTTGTCTTAATTGTCACATTTACAGGACAAAAGACGCTGAGGGAGAGGTGCGAACGGATTTAAGGTGGGCCAGATTTTCGAGTTTTCTCGTAGGCTCTGGTAATTCTAGTGTTAATACCATATGCAAGCTTTTCTGATTTTCTCGACACTACTCTATGAGCTGCCACAATGCATTAGGATGAAAAAATTGATGAACTCAAGATAATATAGAAGGTGGGAATGCTGACCGAACAATATTGACTTTTTACAGTTTGGATGCTGGAATACGTATACCAGCCAGGATTGCGGGATGAGTAATACAATCACTTTTGGATTAGATCGCTAAAATCATGGAGGGACCTGATGAAGTCATCACAGTTTGGTCATTCTCCTTACAGAAAGCCTGTGAAAGAACCCAAGATGGACAGGATATCTTACTCTGTGGTAGAAGTCCCAGAACATACCAACATCTACCCTGATGGAAAAGCTAGGCCAGCTGTTCATGGTCTGTTAGGAGCAAACAAAATGAAAAATGAAAGAACTGGCAAATTAAACTGGGTATTCAATCCAATGTGCTACCTCAATAATTAGGCCATTCTCACTTTAATTATTTACATTCTCTGACTATCATGTGTATTCACTAAATATGGTAGCCAGCCAGTCTGTCAGTCAGTCAGTCATTTTCTAACCTGCTTAGTCCTGAACAGGGTCACAGGGGTCTTCTGGGGCCTATGACAGCTAGCTCAAGGCAGGAAAAATCCCTGAACAGGATGTCAGTCCAACAGAGACCCACATCAACCCCATTCTAGGGCCAACTCAGTATTGGCAATTCACCTAACGTGCATGTCTCTGGACTGTGGCAGGAAACCACAGCACTCGGAGCAAACCCAGGCAGACACGGGCAGAACACGCAAACTCCACACAGGGAGGGCTCGGGACCTGAACCCTGGTCTCCTTGCTGTGAGCCAGGAGCGCTGCCACTGCGCCACCATGTAGCCGAGCCACTAGGCTTCACTAATACTGCACTTTAATGGCACATCAGAGGTGATCTTGTATTACCAGTTTAGAAAGCAGATGAAATGCAGAGGATGCTGTTCTGAGCCATTACAAGGTCTGGGCAGGCAGCCAAATTACATCAAAATGACAGACTAGAGTGCTGTTTTTGATTTTTACATTAAATCATTCCCTTTCTTGGTATTATATAATCAAATTTTGATGTTCCCTGGACCTACATACCTCCCAGGAAGCTGTTCCTGTCATAACCTAAAACCTTTTTTTTTCTTTAAACATTTACTGTTTTTGACAGTTTTCACTATATCTTTATTATTTCCACAGAAGTAAAATCTTTAATGGTAAAAAAAAAAAACGAAGCCCCCCCCCCACACATATTTCAGCATATTTTTGTTTTTTAAAATCCCAGTGATTTAATGACATGTTCTTAAAATTAACTTTAATTTCAGGTGTGTCTAAAACATTAAATGGAGAATTCTGATCCCCTGGGATCCCTATATTTCATAATTTGCTCCTTATTGTTAAGTCACTTGAAGCAGTTGGTCCCTGTCTGTTGTTGCATTTAGATAGGCTCCTGATCCTTCATCCATTTTGATTTTGTGCCTGTGACGAACAGCCGGGACGCCTCTATAGTGGAAGGGCTGAGGGAAAGAACATATTTGGGGCATAACCCCGAGCGATAGATGGCAGCCCCCCTGGGTTGCAGAGGTGCCGCGGACTCCCACAGGGATCCTTGGAAGCTAGAGTTTGGCACAGCCCTGTTGGGTTCCATGAGTGTCGCCAAGGAATTTTGCAAGAACAGCTCAACCCTTTGGTGAAGCTCTTCTGCCACACCTGGAAGTGCTGCTTGAAGAAGATCACCGGACACCTGAAGCATTTTTGGGTGACCTCTAAAAGGAGCCAGCTGCCACTACTCCGAGAGCCAGAGTGGACAAAGCTTGCTGGAAGAGGAGTGGAGGCGACGATAGAGTGAAGAAAAAAGAAGAAGAAGAAACAAAGAAAAAAAAAAACAGGGTAGTTATTGTGCTTGGGCACTGTACTGTGTCACTATGGGGAGTGAGAAAAAAAGCGCCTCCCCACGTACGAAGGGGGAACCCAAAAATAACCGCAATCTGTACCTGGCGCAAAATCTCAACTTAGCTGTGAATTTCACTGCTAGGTGTAGCATACTTAGACTATTCTGTGCCAGTCTGCCACGTGGCATTGCTCTGTATTGTTTGTACGGAAATTCCGTGTCGGTTTTTCTTGGCGCTTATTAAACATGTTCTGCGATTTTTGTGATGGGTGATCATAAAGAACAGCGAGAATGCGTTACATTTTGTTTTCTCTTAGGGAAATCAGCTGCTAGAACTGTGGTGATGCTTGAAAGTGCTTTTAAAGAAGAAGCTTTAAGTAAAATGCAGGTCTATGAGCGATTTTCACGTTTCAAACGAGGGGAGATGTCACCTGAACACCAACCAAGATCTGGACGACCGTATTAGGAATGCCATTTACACTGCTTTTACGGATCCCACACCAAATGGCATATCATAGAGACAAAGACATTGCATTTTTCATTCCAACAGATGGCACATCAGAAACATTTATCGCAATGCATTTTATTACAGTAAATGTTTCTGATGTGCCATGCATTTTATTACAGCACGGATTACAAAATACAGTACATTCCAATAAATGGGACACTGTCTAATGCAATGATTATAAACTAGGATTCTTTAAACAACAAATTCCGTCTCAGTGTCAGTTCCTTGCTAATTAAAATTAGATTCTGCAGTCTAAAACTGCTGCAGTGTAGCTCGATCATTTCTCCTAACTGAGCTATTGGCCTGTTTCTCCACTCCCTCCCATGAATATCAAAAGTCCTTCAACATGCAGTGGCAGGTCAGCTTACAGTCGCATTTGCATTTAAATGATCGGCCCCAAGCACTCCAGCCTGAGTTTCACTTTAAAGGTTACAAATCATTTGCTGGCGGCTGCTGATTCAGAGGATGTCAGCGTGTTGTTCTTCAAGACTTCAGTCGTGCATTCAGCACAGTTTGTTACATGATATTGCATCAACACCTACAATCATCTTCTTTTATTTCTTTCGGCTGCCCCCATTAAGGGTTGCCACAGCGGATCATCTTTTTCCGTGTCTTCCTGTCCTCTGCATCTTGCCACCAGCTCAGCTCTTGACTGGATTTGGCCATTTTAGTCTAATAAACAGCAGTTAAAGTTAACAGACCAAGAAAAAGGTGCTTAGATTAGGATGGATCAAATTAGATATTTATTATCGCATAAACACTTTGACAGCATAGTGAAATTCCTGAGGCACAGTTACTGAGGGTGAAGAGAAGTGTGTACAGGTTATAGGACAATAAGATGATGTGTAAATAAACTAATACAAAAATAAGAGTAGCAGAAGAATGGCCTGATGTGCAGTCCAGTATGCATTAGATGCTTAGGGCAGACACTGGTGCTCCTTCCATACTCACTGGTCTCAAATGATGCCATCTTGGGCTGCTGGATGATTTAAACGCAGGTCTGCCAAGACGTGCAGGTTAGGTGGACTGGCGATGCTAAATTGGTCCTAGTGTGTGTTTGTTGGGCATGTGGGTGTGTTGGCTCTGTGATGGACTGGCAGCCTGCCCAGGGTTTGTTCCTGCCTTGTGCCCTGTACTACCTGGGATGGACTCCAGCCCACCCAAGCGATCGTGGTTTGGATTAACTGGGTTAAAAAAAGACATGACGTGACTTTATATTAATAACCGTAGCTCACACTCTGGCACGGTGTCCATTTTAAGATGTTTGATGATTGGCAAAGTGAAAAATGGCGACGTCAGAAAATGGACACTGTACTCTGAAAACATTTGGTCGCTTCTATCCATTTTTTTTTTCTTCCTCTGATTATATTTGCTTGGCTTATTAAATGGAGGATGACTATGAAGGCAAACTTGAAAAACTGAAAGTCGTGAATCTGAAGGCAGCTCTGCCTCGAAGCCCTACAACACTTCACTTGGTGTAAGAGAAGCACATGAAACCACCAAAGGCGTCATGGTGAGTCTTGGCAATTACTGAATGTTTCCCATCGCAGAATGTCTCCTTCGTGCCCTGACTTGTGTGAAGATGCCAGCAGGAAACCCATGATAAACTGAACTGAATGAGGACAGCAGGAATCTTTACTCTCCTTATTATTCATATTCAAAGCGAAACAACCCCACTAATGTCAGGCTATCTGACAGGAATTGTTTTAATGAGTCGGCCTTCATCTTGAGAAACATAAAGTATGATCACAAGGTGTCTGCTATAAACTAGCTATTGTGATTTATTAGAAAACTGGCAGGCCAACACCGCCAAACAGTACTGCTGAGCAGAATTTTTAAATTTACTCAATTCATTTACGCAACTAGATATGTTTGCTCTGAGGGTGTTGATGGAGAAGTATAGAGAAGGTCAGAAGGAGTTGCATTGCGTCTTTGTGGACCTGGAGAAAGCATATGACAGGGTGCCTTGAGAGGAGCTGTGGTATTATATGAGGAAGTCGGGAGTGGCAGAGAAGTATGTGAGAGTTGTACAGGATACGTACGAGGGAAGTGTGACCGTGGTGAGGTCTGCAGTAGGAGCGATGGAGGTGGGATTACATCAGGGGTGGGCTCTGAGCCCTTTCTTATTTGCAATGGTGATGGACAGGTTGACAGATGAGATTAGACAGGAGTCCCTGTGGATCGTGATGTTTGCTGATGACATTGTGATCTGTAGAGAGAGTAGGGAGCAAGTTGAGGAGACCCTGGAGAGGTGGAGATCTGCTTTTGAGATGAGAGTAATGAAGGTCAGTAGGAACAACACAGAATACGTGTGAGTAAATGAGAGGGAGGTCAGAGGAATGGTGAGGATGTGGATAGTAGAGTTGGCGAAGGTGGATGAGTTTAAATACTTGGGATCAACAGTAAAGAGTAATGGGGATTGTGGAAGAGAGGTGAGAAAGAGAGTGCAGGCAGGGTGGAATTGGTGGAGAAGAGTGTCAGGAGTGATTTGTGACAGACGGGTATCAGTAAAAGTGAAAGGGAAGGTCTACAGGACGGTAGTGAGACCAGCTATGTTATATGGGCTGGAGACGGCGGCACAGGAGACAGAGCTGGTGGTGGCAGAGTTAAAGATGTTAAGATTTACATTGGGTGTGATGAGGATGGAGAGGATTAGAAACGAGGACATTAGAGGGTCGGCTCAAGTTGGACGGTTGAGAGACAAAGTCAGAGAGGCGAGTTTGTGTTGGTTTGGACATGTGCAGAGGAGAGATGAGGGGTATATTAGGAGAAGGAGGCTAAGGATAGAGGTGCCAGGGAAGAGGAAAACAGGAAGGTCTAAGCGAAGAGTTATGGTTGTGGTGAGAGAAGACATGCAGGTGAGGGTGTGACAGAACAAGATGACGAGGACAGAAAGATATGGACGAAGATGATCTGCTGTGACGACCCCTAACGGGAGCAGCTGAAGGAAGAAGAAGAAAATTTGCACAACTAGATAAAATCATTCAAAATCAAACATTTAAAAAAAGTGAACAAATAATAAAAAACAATTGAGAATTGAAACCTCGACCAATTAAAAGAAGAGCTGCTTTAAATCGAAACAATACACAAAAAACACGCGACTTACACCACCAGTCAAAGGTTTTCCACAGTTCTTATTGACATTTCTGCAGTCCAGTGTCCAGTGAAATACCTGAAATGGTTAAAAAAAATAACTTGGGGTTACTAAAAAAATTAAAAACAACACACATTTCAGAGTTATACAAATGAGAAGTCAAGCAATGTGACACCTTTTATTGGCTAATTAGAAATATTACAATATGCAAACTTTCAAGGCAGCTCAGGCCCCTTCTTCAGGCAAGATGGGATTACATCCATAATGGCTAACATGGTACAACACCCTAGTGCAACACAAAAAGTTATACACAAAAAAAGGCTTCTTCGGCAACAAGAAAAACTCACAATTATTCTGCAACAATGGAAGTTCATTAAACCTTGAAAGCTGATGCAAAAAATTCCCAACTTTCGATGATTCCTTCCAAACCCTGTGGAAGAAATTTATGGGAACCCCCTAAGAGTGTTTCGTATTCTCCGCAGGCAGGAGAAAAGCATCAGTCATTCTTTTTTATTATCTAAGTCCAGCAAGAGGCAACGCAGCATATCTTATTAGCAAGTGTCACAAAGGAAAAGAGCGTCCTCTGCGCTCTATTTATACAATTCACTGACCAGATCACAAGTCCAGGGAATTCATTAAATAATCAGAAAACGTTTAACATGATTGGTTACACTCAGTTGCTATCTGGACACAACAAATGTTGATACCTCAAATAACCACATTTAACCCGGTCCATTAGGTTGTCAGTTTCGGAGTAACGTGTTTTTTTACGGTCCAGAGATTCTGCTCCTTTTCTCTTTTCCAAAGGTTTGTTAGACAATAGTCCATTCTTTTTATTAGCAAAAAGTGGAGACATTTCCATTTAGCAGATGTCACACACAGTCAAAACTCATCGTAACCCAAATTAAATTTGAGCTCTAGAAATTGAAATCCGATATTTCTAAATTTTGTGTGCACATTTCAGCCAATGACTTGAAAATTCAGTTTAAGACAAATCTAGGGGCTGACATCAGTGTTTTGTTGTTGTTTTTTTTTTATCTCTTTAAGGTCCATCGTCCATCAATAGCCAATCATGGTAAGAAAAGATAGCAACTGTTGCTTAATGTCAGGACGAGGCATAATAAGTCTTATGGCCTCCTATACAGGAGTCAGAAGGCGACCGTTCTCCTTTCTATGTAACCATCTGGAGTTTAAAGCCAGAAACTTTATGACAATTTTGTGCGAGGAAGAAAAGTAAAAGCTTTAGGTTACAGTTAGGGTTAAATTCTCCTTTAAATCAGAGCAAAAGCAACAGATCATCTATTGTGAACACCAGTGGATGCTGTTGCCCCGTTAGGCCCAATTGACAGATGCTGACACAGAGTAAAAGCACCAAAAAATATTCTTTTAATTCTTTTTTTCCTCTGTAGTGCCTCCAAAGCACCCCCTGCCAGAGCAAACAGGCAATACAATAATAAATAAACACAATACTTTTCTCCACTATGCCTCCCAGCAAGCTCCGTCACACTCCTCCCAACTCCAGCTCGCTTGCTGTGTCTCCACCAGTCTTTTAAATAGTCTTTGACCCGGAAATACTTCTGTCCTTCCGGCCACATGACTCGTCTGCACTTCCGGGTCAGATGGAGAATTGTGTTTTTCTTCAGCCCAGAAGTACTTCTGTGTTTCCGTCCCCATGACTTGGGAGTATTTCCAGGCTATACGGAAAATAAAGGTTCTTGGGTCTCCCTGCAGCATCTCCTGGTGGCACCCACGGTACCCAGCAGGGCTTTGAAGCCGAACTCCAAATCCCATGGTGCCGTACGGGAATCTGGGGTACTGCTTTACTGCAGGGACATCTTCATCTGTCGTCCGGGGGGAAGTAGTGTGGTGTGTCCTTCAGAAGCTGCTTTCCCCCATCTTACTCCTCTATGGGTGTCTCGGCCGGGTTGAGCAGCTGGCTGTCCACCACACTATATACTAAATAAGGTCGCTACAATATCACCAACAAAAGACATTTTACATGCGTCAAGATAGAAAGGTGAAGCAATAATCAAAATCAGAAGTCAACAGACAATGGAAAAGAAGAGAAAACACGAGGTTGGTAGCAGAGAACTGGAATGAAGGACTGGAGGGTTGCAGGATGCGGTGCAATAAGCCACATGGTGTGAAAGGCAACAAACAATGGAAACGAAGAGACAATGTGAGGTCGGTAGCAGAGAACTGGTTTACTGCCGATGGAGGACAGGAGGGTTGCAGGATGCGGCACAATAAGCGGCATGGGAGTGAAATCTAATCTTTAAATCCTGCAAGTCCTGCACATAACATTAAGAATTAACCTGATAGCATATAATATTGGGGAATTTATCGTATAGCATAACAGGTGGACTTGGGAATTAAGCAACAGATGAAAAATCAACAATCTCTGAACTGTCCCGACTTCAAATGTACAATGGAGCATGCCAAGCCCAAACGGGGAGTCTTGTTTTATGCTTTAGCTTGCCCTTCACACCTAATCTAACATGCATAACCCATTGTCCACATACCAGGATCCTTCCACTATAGCTAAATAACTCTTTATCCCAGGAGACGTGCCAAACTAGACCTGAGCAGGCTTGTCATAGCTGGAGAGTGGCTCAGATCCGGATGTGACACAATCTCTTTTGGTAAGATGCAAAAAAGAAAGGGTCCAGCTTAGCACAGTAACTGAAAAAGGAGATCAGGTCCACAGCTAATATGAAGAGTATTGAGGCAGGGGTCACTGGAAAAGGAGGACCAGAGAATCGAGCACGTTGTGCAGATGGAGTGACATTGAGACAGACACACTCTATATGAAGAACTGGGGCTCCTTCATACCTGTGGCAAAACGCCTGTATAGCGCCTCACTGGGACTGCAAAGCCAGTATCTATCTATCTATCTATCTATCTATCTATCTATCTATCTATCTATCTATCTATCTATCTATCTATCTATCTATCTATCTGTTATATAGTGCCTTTTGTTATCTATCTATCTATCTATCTATCTATCTATCTATCTATCTATCTATCTATCATATAGTTTCTTTCTTTCTTTCTTTCTTTCTTTCTTTCTTTCTTTCTTTCTTTCTTTCCACTGGCAACAGGTCAATTGCATGTATTATTGTAGTGGTTGCAAACCAGGACTAGTCCAGATGCCTGTAATCAATTACATGTCCACATCTCCCCCATCCCAAAAAATGCCTCCTCCGCCAACTCAGTCGTGGCTGTCTTCTTGTTCTTTAACAGCAACAAGTCACCAGTTTAATAACCAGTTTCCCTCAGTTCATCCATTACGTGATACCCCCTGAATGAATTAGGAGCCTGCAGCCATCCCAGCCAGGTTACACCTCCACTAAATGCAGTCCAGGCCGGGTAAGGCATCACTCTCAATCCCAGTCAGGACACCAATTTACCCATTCAATTATTTACACTGACTGTCACACACGTGTGCTTGAGAGGCAGCTAAAGGGCTTAAAGGAGGGTAATTCTGAGGCAGACCGGGATAGGGTAGAGTGCACTGACTCTTTTTCTCGCTTTTCTGCAGACCGTTCACGGGAAATTCTGCCTGGCCCTGATGACGTCAATTCTGGTTCTGGCCCCTCTGATGTCATTTGCTATCCTGGCCTTTAAAAGCTGCCATCTTTCCCCTATCCCCTCAGTTCTGATTTGTGCACATCAGTGCTATCACTTTATTCAATTTTGCAGTCAGGAAACAATATACGGGTGGCTGCTCCAAACCTTGCTATGGCTCTTTGTTGCATTTGTGATATGGTAAACTCCATTGTTGTTAACTTGACTTTTTTTATGCCTACATTTCAGTTGCACTCTTAACGGACTATACAGGAGCAAAATGATTATAGTCTTCAGCGATTTGCTGTCTTCACTAATCTCCGGATCTTCTGTTGTGCTGTTTTGCGCCACTACCACCTGATCAAAGTCGAATGCCAGCGCACTAAAACATGATAGTTGGAATTTGTTACTAGCCCTCATCTATTCTGTTTCTCTTCTCGGTAATCAAATGTGACACTTGGTGCCACGGCCCACCTGGCAAGTTGTTTTGCCTGCCTAAGGTAAAGTCATCTCTGATGGAGGATCACAGGAATCGTGAGGTACAGGGGTCCTTTCATTGGACTGGCTGGCCCAATACTGTTTCAGCTGTGGCCGATAGGTGGAGGCAGTTTGATGGTTGAGGTCTCCAGGACTCTAAACAAATCCAAATCCCATTATGTGATATCATCTAAATCTAAATTCTGCCCCATACTTGTAATATTTTTATTGTTATACTGTATTGAGGATTTGTTCAGTTCTGTGTATTGTATTGTATTGTATTGACCCCCTTCTTTTTGACACCCACTGCACACCCAACCTACCTGGAAAGGGGTCTTTCTTTGAACTGCCATTCCCGAAGTTTCTTCCATTTTTTTCCCTACAAAGGTTTTTCCTTGTCTTCTTAGAGAGTCAAGGCTAGGGGGCTGTCAAGAGGCAGGGCCTGTTAAAGCCCATTGCGGCATTTCTTGTGTGATTTTGGGCTATACAAAAAATAACTTGCATTGTATTGTATTTTATCCCTAACCTCAGAGCCACCACTCCACCCTATGAATTATGAAAAAAGATTTAAAGAGTCAGTTGAAGCAAATGAAGATTAAGAGGTGACATGACTGACAGTTGGAGGAGCTGGATGCCGATTAACGTCATTCCCAAGACGGAGCAATTGCAGGTTAAGGGCCTGGCTCAGAGTCACTAGACTGAGAAATTTGCCAAGTCAGTAGCAGCTCAGTTTTGGGAAACTGCGAAAGACGCAGCTACGCCTATTAATGCAGAAAGCCCTTAATTCCAAAGGGCCTGTATGCTTTTCTTTGCCACTGTATTTGCTTTATTCACCATTATTAGCATTTTTTTCATGAGTATCTGTTTTTTTTATGGGAGGTATTTACTGCAAAATAAGGAGATGAAAATTAAAAATAAATTATAATAAAAATGAAATAATAAAATGTAATCTCTCTTTTGCAATTTCATTTTCAAAGTCAGGTGGCATGGTGGCACTGCTGCCTTGCAGTAAGGAGACCCGGGTTCGCTTCCTGGGTCCTCCCTGCGTGGAGTTTGCATGTTCTCCCCGTGTCTGCGTGGGTTTCCTCCCACAGTCCAAACACATGCAGGTGAGGTGGATTGGCGATCCTAAATTGTCCTTGGTGTGTGTGTGTGCGCCCTGTAGTGGCCTGGCACCCTGCTCGGGGTTTGTTTCCTGCCTTGTGCCCTGTGCTGGCTGGGATTGGCTCCAGCAGACCCCCATGACCCTGTCTTAGGATATAGTGGGTTGGATAATGGATGGATGGATAGATTGATTTTCAAAGTCTGCCAAAATTAAAATTAAAAGGAAACAATCCCATTTGCAATTCCATTTTCAAGGTCTGCATGCAAAAATGCTGCAAAAATGAAAATTAAAAGGTAATGACTCCATTTGCAATTTCATTTTCAGCCTGAACCACAATGAAGCTGCAAGAATGAAAAGTAAAATGCAAATAAGCTGTTCATTGAATTTTCATTTTCTAGTTCTCAACATGCAAATAGTGCGGGTCAATGGGCAGGGATAAGACTTCTACATGTGACAAAATCTTTTCTGGAAGGTGCTGGTAGCTTCTAATAAGTGTGCAAGAAACAGCAAAGAGAATTAATGGAGTTGGCAGATCGTGAAGATGACACTTAGATGTGAAATGATTTTAGTTAGGCGTGGAGATAACTGGGCTTTCACCAAAATAGAGGTAAATGATGTTGGATGGTGGAATTTACATGAGGGTGTACATCGCTTAGCACGGCAAACCCTCACAGCACCAGGTCAGCCTCGGCTGAACATTAACATAGAAGTGATGAAGACATATCTGCTCCAGAAAAAGAGCGTGGAAGGAAGAAAGAGGGGAGGAAGAAAATCAGAACAGCCAAAGAGAGACAACAGAAACAGGAATAGAAGGATGAGAAAATGGAGAATGGAGGTTAGAATGAGAGACAGAGAGAGAGAGAGTGCGCCTGTGCTTGAAGAACGGTGGCAGGTGGTCGGGTGAGAGCCTCCGGGCTGCAGACTCCTACTGAACACTTTCTGGGGAGTGGGAGCAGCCCATAAATGCTGTGCCACACGTGGATGCCGAGGGACTGGCAGTGGGGCACGTGTGAGACTCGGATTGGGAGCCTTGCTGGGAGCCATGGACAGCTGGGACCCAGGTCTGTAAATGACAGTTGACTGCACCTCCTTCTGCGGGGTCTGAACAGGATAAGGAGAGGAGATGCCGAGTTTAAGGGGAAGCACTGGGGCTCATAATTTTTATGGACTGAATCGTTTTTTCCCTCATCAGTTGCATTATTTATATGGACAGTGCCAGTGCTAGGTTCTTTTGCGCCCTTGGGCAAGTTTATTAGTGCATCAACCGACTGTTTGGTAGGTAACTCGTGCGGCTGGGTTTTTCCCCCCAGCATTATGATCTGCGATCCTAGACGAATGCCTAATTTGCCTTAATGGTGGCACTAGCCCTGTATGTCGACTGTATTTAACCTTCACTTTCACTATTGACTTTTTATTGGATTACTGTATATACTCACATATAAGTCGGGTCTTGAAACCGGAAAAATCAACCATAAAATCAGACCCCGACTTATACGCCCGTTCAAAAATGCGACACTTAATCTTTTTTATTTGGCATCTTCTTGTTTCCTCCAATCTTGCATCAGTTTCTCAGACACATCGAATTTTGTTGCAGCAGCGCAGTTACTAATTTATTTCGCAACTTCAACGACTTTTAATTTAAAACCAGCTTCACATTTTCTTCTGATCGAACGCTTCATCGTAGATAAGGGCTGCTCTTATGATAAAGGTGTATGAGGGTGTGAGATACAAAAAAACACAAAACAGTGCAAACGTGGCTTCCAGATAGTTCGGTGTTAGGCACGATACAAAGAGATAAAAGGCCGTGTGCGCCTTTCAGGTGGCCGTTAGCATGTCGTAATCTCTACGACCAGTAGCGGGAGTTTTCTGCATTCGACTTACAAGACCGACATTATAAAATACCGGAAATTATACGGTAAAATCAAGCCCTGACTTATTCACAGGAGAACTTAAACACGAGTATATACGGTATTTATTTATTTATTGAAGATTGAAGCACAGCACGTCTTGAACACTTTGTTTTGACTGACTTGAAACAAAAGCACCAGCTTATTTTTGAACCTACCCCCACGTTTCTCAGTCTTTCAGTATTTGCGACCCGAGTTTTCATAACAGTTTTAATCGCAACCTCTAACTTTTTTTGAAACCCTAATAAAATGTATTCCTATATTTTTTGCTGATGATACACCGGTACAAGTTTAAAATTTCCCTACGAATAGCGAAATTACACCACATATGTCAACACTGCCCACGTCTTTTTATTTACTAGAGATACACCTGCTAGTATAAATGTGAAGTTCGTCTCGCCGAGGCCATATTTCAGTCTGGTTGTTTGACTAGAGAGTGTCCGTAGCAACTCAAACATACTGTACATTGTAAAAACCAAACATTTTTAAGCTCACCACCATGGATAAATTTTTAATTGGGCTCAAACGAGCATCGGACAATTGTGAAGCATCAACAAGCACAGAGAAGAGCGTCGTTCCGAAGGTTAAATCAAGAAAAGTTTCTGAAAAGTGTTTAAATTTTGGATTCATGAAAACCGAAGTAGCCGGCGAGGAGAGGCCCCTTTGTGTTATTTGTTCAACAGATGTATTTTTCATATTGTTGTGTCTTGTTTTCTTTTTTTCACATCTTCCCCACAGGTTCAGAACCGACAACCTTACCCCTTGCTGTGTGTGTGTGTCCTCGTTTGCCCGGCTCATCTCGGTTATGATTTTCGATGGTTTGGCCTCAAGCTGATGTAACTGGGAACGTGGAGCTAACTCAGACCATCCAGCCATATTTTAGATAATAGTAATAATAATAATAATAATAATAATAATAATAATAATGCATTTTATTTATATAGCACCTTTTCCATTTCCTTTTACATTAATATTTCACTAAAATAATTTACATATGCAGAATAAAAAACACCTGAATGTCTCTCAGCAATTCGAGTCTCACCACTGTGAAGATCAAACGGAAACTGAAACATCCGATTGCAACAAATTATGAAAAATCTGCCTTATTATCTACAGTATTGCGCAGTTTGAGTACACAAAGAATTTCCTGTTCCACATGCCAATTATGAGGCAACTCACATAGATTTTTTTTTTTTTTTTTTTGAAAAGTGCATTTTTATTGTGAGTTTTGCTTAATAACACAACGCATGTCATTTTTATATTGAAATAACACCCTGATTTTATGAGGTGGCGTCAGAAACAAGTGTATCTGTTTTCACTGTGGCAGTCAATGTGTTAATCATTCTGGTGTGTCTTTGAGAAGGTGGGGGTGTTGTTTGTTATAATATAATAATATTTATTTATTTATTGAGCTTCTGTAAAAAGCTACATTTCTCTTTGTTGGCAAATAAAGTGTTATCTAAATCTACTGAGCTTTGCCAGTCTGGCTTCACTTTTGGCCTCTTTCCTTCTCACAATAACATTAACAAGCAAATGACACAAAATGGTGCAGGGAGAAATACAAACCATAAAAACCAAACCCTTCCTTCCTATCACCTTTAAAGTCAGCCTCTGACATCATACAGCAATGTATGAAGGCATATGATTTAGCTTGCTTTAATTATACTCTTAATTCGGTATTTCTGCACAATATTTATTCATTTATCTATTGAAAGAGAAAGACAATACCAATATAAAGAGTTGGGGCACCACCCTGGTAACTCCACATAATTAAATGGAATGCAAGCAAAAGAAAACACCCAACAATCTCAGAGACGTCTGCAAAGATGTGTGTTCAGGACAGAACTGATTCAATATGGCTGATATTCCCGCCTTAACACCTTCCAAAAGGAAGAGGCGGGTCCAGGTGGGCAGACCCCAGAAGTGACATCAGTTGTGTTACAGCTGTCAATCAGAGTGAGGAAGAGAAAAGGTACTTGGACACAGCGCCACCCTCTGGATTGGCAGGGTATCATAACCATCAGAGCCCTTAAGTGTGAGACAGAATGTATTTGGTCCTGTGTGTCTTTGTTTTTATGTTTTTGCTACTGTATGCATATAAATCTCCCCATGGGATTATTAAAGTTTATTTAATCAAAGAACCATGCCAGACTGCTGTTTATAGATTTCTTGTCAGCTTTAAATATCCCTACATTTTAGTTGAGATTAATTCTGCTGGGAGCCTAACTTGGTGGGGTGGATTCTGGACTTCCTAACAAACGGAATCCAAAGAGCGAGTGCTCATGGCTGTTTTTCTGATAGCCTACTTTTGTCCATCAGTTGCTGTTTATCGCCTGTTTTGTTTGTCAAATGACGACAGGAGAACACACGAGAACAGACGTATCCTGAAATCTGCAGACCACTCTGTCATTGTGTGTCTTTTACAAAATAAGGAGGACAGTAAGACTTGAAGACTTTGTTCTTGTTGTGTTATTGTTTCCTCTTACAGCTAAACACAGTATCTCTAAGACAAAGGATAAGGCTGTTGTGAGTTCCATGGAGGAGGGAAGAGCATCCCGGTTGGATGACAGCATAAACTTTTGGCAAGATGAGCATAAACAAGAAGATCAGATCCATCCCCCATATATTAGGTGGCAGTGGTTCGCTGGAGGTATACCAGCTTGGACATCCACAGAGGTTCATGGGAAATGGAGTCCAGACCCTGCTGGAGTCCCTGGGTTCAACAAGGAGGTGTTGTTTGGGGATGACTGTCCTTTGTTCTCAAACAACAACAACAACATTTATTTCAATAGCGCATTTTCATACAAATAATGTAGCTCAAAGTGCTTTACATGATGAAGAAAAAAGAAATAAAACACAAAGTAAGAATTAGAATAAGACAACACTAATTAACATAGAATAAGAGTAAGGTCCGATGGCCAGGGAAGACAGAAAGAACAAAAAAAAAAACTCCAGACGGCTGGAGAGAAAAACTAAAATCTGCAGGGGTTCCAGGCCATAGGACCACCCAGTCCCCTCTGGGCATTCTACCTAACACACATGAAACAGTCCTCTTTGTATTTAGGGTTCTCTTGGAAGGACTTGATAATGATGGTAATGCAGACTTCTGGCTTTTAATCCATCAATGTAGGAAATCACGGTGCTTTGAATAGGTGGTGGAGGCTTAGGTCGCCACCACAGAAAACCGAGAAAAGAAACAGAAGAGAGAGTAGGGGTCAGTACGGATTTTAACAACCTGGAAGTGCTCCTCCTAAGTCTTCCTGGGACACCAGAAGCTGCTCCAGGTCCTGTGTTAACGGGGCCCGCTGCCTTACCTCAGGGAGATGGAGTCGGGTGGAAGAAAAACAAAGCTAAACTGGAGGAGCAGAAGTAGGGAGGAAAAGAGAAGGAGAAGAATTTGATTGCATGTGATCATATTTATTAAAGAAGCCTTTTTTGTAAGGCATTTGTCAAATAAATCTTCCTATTGTACCGGGATTTGTGTTTGGGGTTTGAGGTGCCGCGCCGCACCCTAGTGGTCACACTGTACTTATAAGAAGGGGCCGACATGGCTATTCTTTCTTAGGAATCTCAATTGTTTTAAAGTGGACAAAACCATAATGACTTTTACCGAGTTTGCTGTTCCATTTGCTTTTATATGTTGGTTTGGTATTAAGAATTTAAACTATCTTAACAACGCTGTAAAGATTAAGAGTGAAACGACTGGTTTGCAGCAGCCCCCCGTCACTGAGCTTGTATCGCAAACAGATTAGGATGAAAGCCGACTCGATTCCATCAGACAGACACCGTCTTCTTTAAACTAAATTTCAGCTGCTGCCATGAGGTGGCAAAAAAACCCAACAGATTTAAGAGCTCCGTTATTCGCAGTGCTGCAGCCATTTTGAATTTTGTTACACGTATAGTGAATTTAAATCTCTGTATTAACGCAATCTCAATTGTAAGACAAAACACAAAAGATTCTCATAAAGGGTCCAGGGCACCCAAAGGCAAACCCCCGTATATTGAAAGATGCACAAAAGCGGTGTGGTAAAGCATTTATCCGTGGACTATCTCCGTGTGGAAATCGAGTCTGCCCCAAGATCTTTGGCTATGATGGTTCCTGGGAGGAAGAGGCGGGTACAGTTGGTCAGTACCCAGAAGTGACATCATGTATGTTGGCCCATCAATCTTTCCTTCTACAAAGGAGAAAGAAGAAGAGATACCATTATAGTACACTGCCCCCAGGTGGCCCGGGGTAATATTGTCATCGACTAATTCTGTAAGCTGTTCCCCAAGTGCACGCCGTGTGACACAATCAGACGAACATAAATTACATAAAGGTAATAGCTAGCTTTGGGACATGTAAGAGTTAAACATTTAAGGCTCATGCTTATATTTTTCATTCTTCTAAACAGCTAGAAAACCAATAATATTTAATCGCTTAAGGCTAGGAATGTGAGAACAAATTACGTGATGGTCATTTCTGGGGCCAGGTGGCAAGTACTTTGAATCAAGATAATAGTGACGAGAGAGAAGATAAAAATAAAAAAGGCTAAACTTGCCATTACATGCAACGGCCTGGAACTGCTTTTCACTTGCTTACTTAAACACCGAGATGAAGTAATGAAAAGCCAAGGACATTATGTAGTGTGAGAAGGCTAAGCAGGCCATTGTTTTAGAAATGCAGCTACTTAAAACTTTGACCTTCGAGAGATGTTTGTACATCAAGTCACTTTGATTTCAGCGGCGCGCTGTTTCATGGATGGGACTTCCTGGTTTTGACTTAAATTGCGTACTTGATCAACGAATACGTTTAGGCCACCTGAACAGGATAGATAGATAGATAGATAGATAGATAGATAGATAGATAGATAGATAGATAGATAGATAGATAGATAGATAGATAGATAGATAGATAGATAGATAGATTATTAATCCCAAGGGGAAATTCACACACTCCAGCAGCAGCATACTGATAAAAAACTTTGTATAATGTTAACGTTTACCCCCCTGGGTGAAACTGAACAGTCGCATAGTTTGGGGTCTCCTCAGTCTGTCACTGAAGCTACTCCTCTGCCTGGAGATGATCCTGTTCAGTGGATGCTGTGGATTCTCCATGATAGACAGGAGTCTGCTCAGTGCCCGTCGCTCTGCTACGGATGTCAGACTGTCCAGCTCCGTGCCTACAATAGAGCCTGCCTTCCTCACCAGTTTGTCCAGGCGTGAGGCGTCCCTCTTCTTTATGCTGCCTCCCCAGCACACCACCGCGTAGAAGAGGGCGTTTGCCACAACCGTCTGATAGAACATCGGCAGCATCTTATTGCAGATGTTGAAGGATGCAAGTCTTCTAAGGGTATGAGGTAATGATAGTTAGTTTTGGTCAAGTAATGGACAGGTAATTGGAACATTAGGACACTCTCTAGACGAGACCAGGCCATTCAGCCCAACTTATTTCTTCCAAAGAAACATCAAGTCGAGTTTTGAAAGTCTCTAACGTTTTACTGTCTACCACACTACTTGGTAGCTTATTCCAAGTTTCTATCGTTCTTTGTGCACAAAAAATCTTCCTAATGTTTTTTGCGAGATTTACCCTTAACAAGTTTTCAACTGTGCCCCCATGTTCTTAATGAGCTCATTTTAAAGTCACCACCTCGATCCACTGCACTAACTCCCTTCAGTCCAGATCTCCTCTTCATCTCCTTTAAAGGCTCAGCTCTTTTAATCTTTCCTCATAACTCATCCCCTGTAGCCCTGAATCAGCCTAGTCGCTCTTCTCTGGACCTTTTCTAGTACTGCTATGTCCTTTTTGTAGTCTGGAGACCAAAACTGCACCCAGGACTCCAGATGAGGCCTCACCAGTGTGTTATAAAGGTTGAGCAGACCCTCCTGTGACTTGTACTCCACAAATCAAGGCGCTATATAACCTGGCATTCTGTTAGCCTTCTTAATGGCTTCTGAACACTGTCGGGAAGTTGATAGCTTAGAGTCCACTATGACTCCTAAATCCTTCTCATAAGGTGGACTCTCGATTTTCTGACCTCCCATTGTGTATTCAAACCTCACATTTTTACTTCCTATGTGTAATTTCATCTGCACACATCAGCCCAAGCCTGTCTGCTGTCCAAGTCCTAGTAATGGTAATGGTGGGAAGGACTCAAAGGAGGAGAGTACACAGCATAGGCGATAACAAATGTCACATAAACCAACGCACTTCCTATATTAAGCACATGAGTCACGGTCATATCCGCTGTGTTATCAAGATTTTCTCTGCATTCTCACCTGGGCTCAGAGATTGAGAGAGGGAGGACTTAAGGACATGTAAGGATGCTGCTGAAGTCTGAACTGTTCTTCTTATTATGTACTTTTGAAGGTAATTACACCTTGAGTGTGTGAATGTAAGACAACTATGGTTGTCTGTGGTCATGTCTTGGCTTATTTTTTGTATTAACAGCAACTTACGTTTTGTACTTTCTTGCTGGGGATAATAAAGTCTGGATGTACAACCCCATCTCTCATGGCTGAGTTTTGGACTGGGAAACACCCGCAAGTGAACCATCTTCCCCCCCTTCCGCATTCCTACTTTTCTCATTTGGACGATTTGTTCTCCAAGCTGACCACTTCTCGGTGC
Organism: Polypterus senegalus; assembly: GCF_016835505.1. Lineage (NCBI taxonomy): Eukaryota > Metazoa > Chordata > Cladistia > Polypteriformes > Polypteridae > Polypterus > Polypterus senegalus. Next base: position 173,861,382 of record NC_053163.1, read on the forward strand.
CCTTCTAGTGATTTCTTCAGGTGCTGCCAACTTGCTTCTCCTGTAGAGTTTGACTTAACTGTGACTCGGCATGGTGTTCTGAAATCTACTTGACTTGATTCTGCGTTAGGGAGGCTGAAGCCTATCCTGTCAGCAGTGGGCACAAGGCAAAAAATCAGGCATGAGGAAGGTGCCACTCCATAGTAGAGCCCACTCGCACACGCACACACATGCATACCCTCACATACAGGGCAAGTTTGGAAGTGGCAGTTCCAAACAATATAATCAGCACTTCTATATATATATATATATATATATATATTTATATATATAAACATCTATGTCCTTCTCTCTGTGATGGTTTAATGGGCACTTTCGAGGTTCATCCTGGTTGATTAGTGTTGTTTTGTCTTGGTAGAGTAATATTTTACTCTACTTTCCCCTTTTGTATTATTAATATGTAGTCATTGTCAGAGTGCCTCAAATCTCACAGACTTACCACTGTTTTTAAGGTACTGTACCAGATAACTTCTCCCCACCTTTTCTTCTACATCTATAACCTCAGACAATTAGGTGTAGTAAAAGACAAGCAGGAGTTAAGTTACAATTTAAGTAATGTATTATTCTGCGGTGGGCTGGTGCCCTGCCCAGGGTTTTTTTCCTGCCTTGTAACCTGTGTTGGCTGGGATTGGCTCCTGCAGACTCCCGTGACCCTGTAGTTAGGATATAGCAGGTTGGATAATGGATGGATGGATAATGTATTATTGATAATGTTCATAAATAATAACAATAAGCAACGTACATTTGAATATTGGCAACCATACAACCTAATAAATGCTGGTGTGTAGTTTTAGGCGGAACACAGACTTGTTAGTTAATTAAAATGTCTCTAGTTAAGGCATCATTTGTGGTCAGCTTTCTTCAGAATAGGCCGCATGCCTGTCTCAATATGGCCGCCGAGCTGTGCTCTCCATTGTGTTGTCCTTTTCAGTTCATGATGTGTGATGGTCTTTCATTAGTTTGGTAAGACAGAGACAGGGTGAGGTAAAGGAATGAAATTCATAGGTTTTCTGTCCAACCCCTACAGCCAATAGGGCATCATGGTACTTAAAAGGCTTTTGATACAAGCCAATTCTAAACAGCCATACTTCAGACCAATGGGGCAGAGAAAACCTTCATACCTGTCCTCCAAACCAGGTGTTAAGGTAAAGCTTGGCAGTTAGGCAGCCTGGCTTTCTTGTGGGGGGTTTGACTGGGAAACAGCAGAGAAACACTTACCAAACTTGTTTTAGGCACTTTCCTTCAACTCTGTCGTAAAATTCACTTTCCTGACTTAGTCCTGTTGACATGAATGCTTCTCACTAATGTAACACTAATATTACATTGCTTAGCCTACGTTACAAAATATGTATCAATATGTGTGCAAAATTTCACATCACAACAAGTGTCAACCCCTCAAAGCTGGAACCGGAGCAGAACTCTTCATGCCCAATTGCCCTTCTTAATGCAAGCCTTCATTAGTTAATGTAACACTTAAGAGAGATTTTGACCTTATTAAAAATTCAGGTGATGGCGACATTTATACATACATTTAAATACTGTGCAGGAACTAAACTGTACTGTAATTAACTAATTCTTTATGTCCGGAAGTTTGCTAATGAATAGCAAAACACACAACTTCAAGCACCCATCACATCACAAAAAAATCGGGAGTGGTCTCCCTTAGACGTTTTCATATACTCAGATATGGGGATGGATATTTGAGGAATAAACCACAAGAGAATGATTATATTTTTATATTATGTACATTAAAGAGCCATCAACAAAAAATCAAATTAAGTTAATAATACTGTATATTGAACAATTATTACAATAGTAATATTGAATAAATTGGACTCTGCAGCTGCATGAAATAGCTGAAAAGTTGATAGGAATCTACATTTTGTACCTAATACTTGTAAGCAAAATTTGGTTGACATAAATGAAAGCAAACTGAAGTTATCGTGTTTACACACACGCGCACACACACACACAGACATAATTGCAAAATTGGCATGTTTGGATTCAGGGATGTCTAAAACGTTGAGATTCACCCAAATCTGGAAATGGAATTTTTGGAAGATTACAATATTTTCCCTCTACTCCGTAAACGAGAAAGTCAGGAAGGTCTAAAACATCAAGATTCATTAAAAACTCGACATCAGATCTTTGAACGATTCCGATACTTTCCCTATGCTCAGTATATGAGAAAGTAAAAAAGTTAACATTTTTTTCTACCTTGAAGAAAAAAGAAGGTGAAAGACCCAGAATTAGAAATTCTGCAATATAAAGGTTGTTCTACCAGACTTATCCACAGATTTGATGACATAAAGACTGCAGAACAATATTTATCAACTTTTTTGGTGTTGCGACCCACTTTGGTGTTGTGACTTAAAGACAATTGTCATAGACGGACCCTGTGGTGAGTGAAAGATGATCGACTGAGAGGGAGTGGGAGGTTCATTCCTGGTAAATCTATGATGTCAGAGCAAAAAAAAACTACTATTGTGGGCTGCATCAGGAGCGGGCAGGTGGAGGAGTATAGGAAGCTAATCAAAGACTTTGTTAAATGGTGCGATTAAAACCACTTACACCTGAACACCAGCAAAACCAAGGAACTGGTGGTGGATTTTAGGAGGCCCAGGCCCCTCATGGACCCCGTGATCACCAGAGGTGACTGTGTGTAGAGGGTGCAGACCTATAAATACCTGGGAATGTAGCTGAATGATAAATTGGACTGGACTGTCAATACTGATGCTCTGTGCAAGAGAGGTCAGAGCCGACTATACTTCCTTAGAAGGCTGGTGTCTTTCAACATCTGCAATAAGATGCTGCAGATGTTCTACCATACGGTTGTAGCGAGCGCCCTCTTCTACGCGGTGGTGTGCTGGGGAGGCAGCATAAAGATGAAGGACGCCTCACGCCTGGACAAACTGGTGAGGAAGGCAGGCTCTATTGTAGGCACGGAGCTTGACATCTGTGGCAGAGCGACGGGCGCTGAGCAGGCTCCTGTCAATCATGGAGAATCCACTGCATCCACTGAACAGGATCATCTCCAGACAGAGGAGCAGCTTCAGCGACAGACTGCCGTCACCGTCCTGCTCCACTGACAGACTGAGGAGACCCCACACTATGTGACTCTTCAATTCCACCCCAGGTTGGTAAACGCTAACAGTATTCAAAGTTATTGTCTGTTTTTACATGCATTTTTATTACTCTTTAATTTAATATTGTTTTTTGTATCAGTATACTGCTGCTGGATTATGTGAATTTCCCCTTGGGATTAATAAAGCATCTATCTATCTATCTATCTATCTATCTATCTATCTATCTATCTATCTATCTATCTATCTATCTATCTATCTATCTATCTATCTATCAATTTCGATTGCTTAGGCAAGCTGTGGTAACACAGTGCATGACCCGCTTCACAATCCACCATGACCTGCTATCATTATAAGGAATGGGAACTCACAATGGATGAGCTATTAGAAACATTAGAACCCTCTAGATGAGAACAGGCAATTCTGCCCAACAAAGCTCACCAGTCCAATCCACTTAATTCTTCTAAAAACCATTGAGTCGAGTTTTCAAAGTTCCTAAATTCCTACTGTCTACCACACTACCTGGTCACTTATTCCATGTGTCTATGATTCTCTTCGTAAAGTTTGTGCAAAATTTCCCCTTGACAAGTTTCCAACTCTGTCACATGATCTTCATGAACTCAATTTAAATTCACAATCTCGGTCCACTGGACTAATTCCCTTCATCATTTTAAACACTTCAGTCATGTCAGCTCTTAATCTTCTAACTTTCATTATAATTCATAGGGTGGAGTGGTGGCTCTGAGGCTAGGGATCTGCACTGGCATCCTGGGTATGAAATTAACCTGTAAGCAGGTCCTCCAACTTACAGGGAAATCTTGGGGAATTGGTGGCAGGATTGGAACTCCAGTCACCGTAAAAAAAAATTCCCACTGTTCCAGTGTGGCGGCTGAGGGGTCACCATCTTCACTCGGGTCCCAATCCTGGTGGTTTGTCATGTGGTAGGTTCAACAACTCACTATCAGCGCTTGCTCCCAACCTCTCTCTCATAACTCAGCCCCTGTAGCCCTGGAATCAGCCTCGTTGCTCTTCTCTGGACTTACTCCTGTGCTGTCATGTCAATCATGTAGCCTGGAGACCAAAACTGTACGTAGTACTCCAGGTGAGGCCTCACCAGTGTGTTATAAAGCTTGAATGGGAAAGTTTAGCTCCTAGCTAATGAAATAGGCCTGCTGGACTGATGTCTTACGTTTCTTATGAGCCACCACCAAAAAAATAGGCCGTGAGCCATTGGTGGCTGTAGGTTAAGTGCATATTGATTTGTAAATATTCCAAATTATTTTTCTCTTGATATGAATGTTTAACATTATCCTCATAAGCTGTTTTGTGATGTTTTCAAACTTAAGAAGAATTCAGTCAGTCATTGTCCAACCCGCTATATCCTAATGTAGGGTCATGGGGGTCTGCTGGAGGGCGCAAGGCAGGAACAAACCCAGGGCAGGACACACACTAGGGACAATTTAGGATCGCCAATGCACCTAACCTGCATGCCTTTGGACTGTGGGAGGAAACCCCTGCAGACACGGGGAGAACATGCAAACTCCACGCAGGGTGGACTCGGGAAGCGAACCCAGGTCTCCTTACTGCAAGGCAGCAGCGCTACCCACTGTGCCACCGTGCCACCCGGTATGCAAAGTTGCTCTCCATTTTTTTTTATATTATATTATTCATCCATCCATTATCCATCAATTATCCAACCCGCTATATCCTAACTACAGGTCACAGGGTCTGCTGGAGCCAAACCCAGCCAACACAGGACGCAAGGCAGGAAACAAACCCCGAGGAGGGTGCCAGCCCACCACAGATATTCTATCCTATTCTATTCTATTCTATTCTATTATATTATCCATCTATTATCCAACCCGCTATATCCTGACTACAGGGTCACGGGGGTCTGCTGGAGCCAATCCCAGCCAACACAGGGCACAAGGCAGGAAACAAACCCTGAGGAGGATGCCAGCCCACTGCAGATATTATATTATATTATATTATATTATATTATATTATATTATATTATATTATATTATATTATATTATATTATATTATATTATATTATATTATAATGTAATATATGTGTCACCTGCTGCACTCCAATCCAGGTTGTTCGATGTGTGGTGGCTGCAGCAACGCATTATCAGCACTTGCTCCCGCACCTATGTGTGAGTGCAATGTGACCGGTATGAACTTGGGACAACCACGGGATGAGTGGTGGTGGCACCTGCTGGGTGTTCCTTATTAAATTAGTGAAAAGTTTAGAATGATAACAAAAAATGTGCCACCGACAACTGCAGGCAGGGCTGCCTGGATGGCTTCTATCCACAAAATATTAAGAACATCCTTCTCTGCTCTAAGCGTGCATCCTAATGATCACTCATTTCTGGTGAAGCATCCATCCATTATCCAACCTGCTATATCCTAACACGGGGTTAAGGGGATCCGCTGGAGCCAATCCCAGCCAAAACAGGGCGCAAGGCAGGAACAAACCTAGGGCAGGGCGCCAGCCCACCGCAGGGCACACACACACACACACCAAGGACAATTTTGGATCGCCAATGCACCTAACCTGCATGTCTTTGGACTGTGGGAGGAAATTCACGCAGACACAGGGAGAACATGCAATATCCACGCGGGGAGGACCCGGGAAGCAAATCCAGGACTCCTTACTGCGAGGCAGCAGTGCTACCCACTGTGCCACCGTGCCTCCCTAAGAAGAAGTTAAATTTGAAAAACACAAAAAACAAACAAATCAAATTATGATTTGATCTAATGAGTCCAAAATCTGACATCATGTGGTGACAGTGAGGAAGGAACCACAGCAGGTGATAAATGCATATTTCCTTATAAATATTCCATAATATTTTTCTCCTGACATGTATGTTTTACATTATCCTCATAAGCTATTTTGTGCTGTTTTTAAACTCTAAAAAACAAATGAAATTATGATTTGATCTAATGAGTCCAAAATCTGACTAAACTGAGAAACGGACCCCGGCAGGTGATAAAGAAAGTAATGGCTAAGACACATGAGCGTGTCCAGGGTTTATTTCTCTTGGCTGTGCTCTCGTTCATGATTGAGTATTCAAGGGCTGAGATCAGATATCAATGGTAATAATGATAATAATAATAATAATAATAAATCATACATTTTGCCTATATAGCACCTTTCCCCTGCCCAAGACGCTCGTGATAGCTTTGTCATTACTGCACAACACTTAAATTTCAATGTCTGTCTCAGTCAGACCTTACCACAGGATGCCCATCCCCAGATATCAAGCACTTGCCAAAGGCAGTCTCTTTGCAGCAAAAAATAAGCTCACAAAAAAAAAAAAAAATAAAATGAATTAGCATAACAGGTTTGCTAAATGATCTTCATTCGGAAACAGGTAAAATACCAGCAGTTGCAAGCCGTATGCAAAGTCATGAAAAATCATCCGGTTTCAACTAGACGATCAATGCACAACTGCAAGACAAAAAAAAAAAAAGATTGAGCAAACCTCCCACCGCATCTTCAAGGGACATGTGCCATGACGAATTAAAAGAGTAAGCATTCTAGGAATCTTGTTACAAGGAGGAAGGAAGCCCCTTTTTTGTCAAAGTGTGCCCAAACATGTCTGCCAGTGGATGTATATATATACACTTAAACCGGCTGCAGAATCATGGTTGAGGAGCTGGTCCCACTTTGGAAAGACACATCCTGGCAAGAGCCATTTAGCCGCTTGGAGAGGATGATCAGTAAGTGCTTCCTGATGCTTCCTCAAAGGAATGGCTTTCCTCTGCTGGAAGATCAAATCGGCCCTTTGATGAACCATAATTGAGCGTTGTGCCCAGTCTTGCTTGTAGGGCGTGTGCTCTGATATGCATATCAGTGGAAAGTGTTTCACCTCCATACGTTTCTTGTTCACATTATGGCTGGTAGAGCTCTCCGTGAGGGCAGTGCCAGCTCTGTTAATTTGAAATCATTTGATTGTCCCTTTCAAGACACATAAACCAGTCGTTCTGGCTTTGCTCACCAAAACTACAAGGACTTCTCTTCCCTAATTCTGTTTTTTTTTTTTTTCTGATTTCAGTTTCATGGACCTGGAGTATTTATCTGCAAATTCTGTGGACCCTAAATACAAATAGTTTTCCAACTCCTGGCATTTGCATTGTGGAAAACAATAACATGCTGAATGAGGCCAGCCTGACCAAGAAGCAACTCAGTGAGCTGAATGAACAATTTCAGGTAAGTCGGGCCCTTGAGCTTCTGCTTTTCTTCCACATTGAAGGGTCTGGTGGATCGCAGGGTTTGTGTTTCAACATCTCTCTCTGATTGAGCAACGCGTCAGGATTGTTTCACGTTTTCCTGCTAAGATGACTGGCACAAGATGTTCATGGTTGACGACTTGAAGGTTATTTTTAACTTAGCCCTCGTTGTGTTTCAGTCAGGGTTCTCCCCCCCAATATTTTAGGTCTGTTTGTTTCTTTTACTTACTCTGATTCTACATTTGCTTATTTCAATTCATTGTGTTTGACTGTGTCTATGCATAGTCGCCAGGGTTATGCTGTGTGTGTTTTTTTGTCTTCTCCCATAGTTCCTGCACTAGGGCAAGGGGTTCTCAGACTCGGTCCTGGGGACCCCCTGTGGCTGCAGGGTTTTTGTTCCAAACAGCTTCTGTTTTTAGTTGGACCTCTGGGCTGACAAGAGACCAGCAGTCGAGCAGCTGCATTCTGGGAGAGCTGGAGAGTTCTGAGAATAGCTGAAAAAGTGAATTGTAATAGTTTTGGTGGGGCTTTCTTCCTCTGAAGGTGACCACATCTGCACTTTATTTGGGATATGCCCCTGGGAGGCATTTTTTGAGATTTGGCAGGCGTATGCAAAGTCAGTCAGTCATTGTTCAACCCAGGGTCATGGGGGGGCTGCTGGAGCCAATCCCAGCCAGCACAGGGCACAAGGCAGGAACAAATCCCGGGCAGGATGGCAGCCCACCGCAGGGCACACACACACACACACACCAACCACACACACACTAGGGACAATTTAGAATTGGACTGTGGGAGGAAACCGGAGTACACGGAGGAAACCCACGCAGACACGGGGAGAACATGCAAACTCCACACAGTGAGGACCCAGGAAGCGAACCCGGGTCTCCTAACTGCGAGGCAGCAGCGCTACCCCCTGTGCCACTGTGCCACCGTGCCGCCCGGTATGCAAAGTTGCTCTCCATTTTGTTGGTAAAATTTTTGTTTGGTTCCTGGAGAATGTATTTAGCGATTGTGATTGTGCTTTATGACACTCTGGCTAAACATGGGGGTAGCATTGCCAGTTTATTTATTTATTGCATAGTTGTTTGCATAGTTTACTTCCACTTATATGGCTACCTAAAGCAAATTCATTTCAAATACAATAGAAAGAAAGAAAGAAAGAAAGAAAGAAAGAAAGAAAGAAAGAAAGAAAGAAAGAAAGAAAGAAGTCTTGTAATAAGCTTAAATTTAAAGATCCCCTGGTAATCAACATTTTGTTCCACTCCAGCCTGTTGAAGATTCTGAGTGTCCGGGTGATGGACAAAGCGCCTGGTCAAACAGTCTGGTAAGTCCTCTTCTGTTCTTATATCAGGAAAGTCAATGCTATTTATTTTTTATACTGCATTTCCATTGAGCTGGATAGTACATTAATTCTAAAATACAGTAACCTCATTCAATATTTTCAAACAAGTACTGTACTCTATTGCATGCTGCAGAGGTTCTTAAACTTTTTAATTCAGGGGACCCAAATAAGAAACTCAGTACTAAACTGGGACTCAAGATGGAGACTGTCCCAAGTGTTACTGGGGCTTAACACTGTAAAGTGATTCATTACATGTCACCCTGAGTCTACCGAGTCCTGGGTGACAGACCATCTAGGAAAAAGCTTGGGTTGCTGCTGGAAGAGGTGTAGGTGCGGCCAGCAGGGGGCACTTACCCTGTGGTCTGATTGTGGATCCCAATGCACCAGTGCAGTGACTGTGCTGCAAAAATGGCGCCATCCTTCAGATGAGACCGAGGTCCTGACTCTCTGTGGTCATAAATGTTAGGTTTGAATACACAATGGGCGGTCGGAAAATTGAGAGTCCAACTTATGAGAAGGATTTAGGAGTCATAGTGGACTCTAAGCTATCGACTTCCAGACATTGTTCAAAAGCCATTAAGAAGGTAAACAGAATGTCAGGTTATATAGCGCCTTGATGTGTGGAGTACAAGTCACAGGAGGTTCTGCTTGAGCTTTATAACACACTGCTGAGGCCTCATCTGGAGTTCTGGGAGCAGTTTTGGTCTCCAGGCTACAAAAAGGACATAACAGCACAAGAAAAGGTCCAGAGAAGAGCGACTAGGCTGAGTCCAGGGCTACAGGGGATGAGTTAGGAGGAAAGATTAAAAGAGCTGAGCCTTTACAGTTTAACAAAAGAGGATTAAGAGGTGACATGATTGAAGTGTTTAAAATTATGAAGTGGAATTAGTCCAGTGCATCAAGACTGTTATTTTAAATTGAGTTCATCAGCACATGGACACAGTTAGAAGGTAAATTTCTCACAAACATTAGGAGGTTTTTCTTTACACAAAGAACGATAGACACTTGGAATAAGCGACCAAGTAGTGTGGTAGACAGTAAGACGTTAGGGAATTTCAAAACTTGACATAAGTGGATAGGACTGGCGATCTTTGTTGGGCTGAATGGCCTGTTCTCGTCCAGAGTGTTCTAATGTTGTAAAAGATCCCCGGGCATCTTTTGCAAAGAGTAGGATGTGTCCCGATGTCCTGGATAAATTGCACATTACAGCTTGGTCATTCAGGCTTCCAAATCGAATTAGCTAACTCTCTCTTTCATCTCTTCATCACCTAATAACTACCTGTAATTTGTGATGTGCGTACTGGCACAATATGGCTGCCGTCACTTCATCCAGGTGGATGCTGCTCGTTGGTGATGGTAAAGTGATTCGAGTCCCTTGAGAAGCACTATATAAATGCAATGTCTTCTTTTCATCTTCTGCCTCGTGCTTAACCATGATTACACAGAATTCACACTTGGGGGTAACGTCAAGGAGGTTACATCCCCCCATGACTGTGTTATCTAATATGAGGCCTCAAAATTTCGAGTTGAATCCAAATCTCCTCACTGCATCTTTTCAAACCAGTGGGTTGCAACACAGTGGTGCACCACGAGAGCTATCCAGGTGAGCCGTGGAAATAATAGTGTAGCACACCTGGGTCTGAACCAGAGATGGACAAGCTCTGCAGGTGGTCAAGACCTGTCAGAGTAGGACGGGCCTACCTGGAGAAGTTGGCATGAAAGCAGCTCCGTGATCAGCTAACTTGCAGACACGGCATTTAGAGCACTTTGGGCGTCTCCAGGATGCCAGAGTCCATTTGCCGCTTTGTGTGTGGTCGCCAATGAGTCTCACAGAGCCAGTGGATAGTGGAGTGGGCATATGAGTTGCCTCTGAGGCAAAAAGGGGCGGGCAAAGGGACGAAGCTGGTGGGAGATGCCACCAACATGCTCACTAAGTGCCGTTGTCTGCGAGCGCTGATCTTGGAGCTACTATTTTTGTTTACCGGCTTCTCCAGTAGCCTCGCACGTGTATGAGATATATAATGTGTTTGTGGTTAGTAAAATAGTTGGGCGTCTTGGCATATTTTTGGTTCCAAAAGTGTGCCACCACAGAAAAACGGTTCGGAAACACTCATTTAAATGAAAAAGCCAAGATTGTCTTTTACTGTGCATAATTGGCGACTCCTACAACTTTTCGGCTTATCCCAGTCTTTCCTAAATAGCGTATTCCCGTCTGCTTCCTTTCTGCCCGTCTCTACAGGGTGTCCCAAAAGTCAATATACACTTTTAATAAATTCCTAAAAATTACACAAGAAACTGAGTTTATTCATTTTTCTGGCATTATCAAAGGAATCGCTGCAGTTTTACTTGCTAGGCTTACCATCACGTTCCGACGCCTAGTTGTATACCTCCACATCAGCGCCTCCATTTTCGACACCTTTCAGCCACCGTTGGATGCAAGCCTCTCCGACACTTTGCAGCATCTCTTACTCGCTGCAGGCCATGTGGATTTCTTCTTCAAGCTGTGACAGGTTACGGGGATTAGTGGCATACACCTTGCTTTTGACAAAGCCCCACAAGAAAAAGTCACAAGGTGTAAGGTCAGGGGAGCGCAGAGCCCTTCGACTGATCCATCGGTCAGGAAACTTGAAGTTCAGGAAATCTCTGACTAACCTGGCAGAGTGGAGAGGGGCTCCGTCTTTTTGAAATAAGACATTAGCGAGGTCACTCCTCGCTTGAAGTTGTGGCACAGCAAACTCCTGCAGCATCTCCAGGTAATTTTTCCCCTTTAACGGTGGTTATAATAGAAAAAAGGAATGGATGGTGACTTCTGGGACACCCTGTTTTATTTAGCCGGGTTCCTGCTGTTCCTATTATTGTGTATTAACCCTTAACTACTCACGCTGGGGTATTTTGTACACCAAACTATTTTTGTCCAACATTCTTTTATTGAACCAACCAACAGCATCTGCCATCTCTCCTCGGCTTGATTCACTACATGTCCAGTGTCGCAATGGCTTCCCTCCAGTGTGCCTCCAGCCAGTTTTATGAGTGGATGCACAGTCGCAAGTTCCATATGATGCATTTGGTACATTATGCGGGTACTGACCTATGTATAACAACGATGAGATGTTCTTCTTGCAATTACTTTGTCTGTAAAGAACATTCGATAACTGAATTGAAATGTGATCCATGTGCAAATCCTGCAGAGGATGAAAGTGTGACTGGCGATGAAAGAACGCTGGAGAAGTGGATCAGGTTTATTTTCACAAAGTCCTGGACTGTGTCACACTATTCAGTAATATGGTATTAAATTACATTTAAAACATCAGGCCAGGTCAGGCTGAGGAGCATGCACTGGTACAGCGTGTTGCCACACCCACCACATGACCAAACAGCTCGGAATCCTGGTTGGCAAACCCCCTGGCAGACATGCGGTCCAGTCCCACCCTCCGGAAATGACCCTCTATCTGCTGGAGCCTGGTGTTACGTGGGTGTTCCCTTGGCCTGGTCCAGCCACTCGTGTCCTTATCAATGAGTACCACATGGCCATAGTGCCGTAACTGACGCTCCCTCACAATGCAGGTCATGTGCCTCATTCGGGACTCCGTGAGCAACACAAAGTCAAACCAGTGCTACCCAAGGATTCTCCAAAGAGACACAGTACTGAAGGAGTCCAGTCTTCATCTCAGGTCACTGGATAGTGTCCATGTCTCACAACCATATAGCAAGACAGGGAGCACTCTCAAGACTTGGACATTCGTCCTAATTGAGATATCGGGAGCACCACACACCCCTTTCCAGCGACCTCATGACCCCCCATGTTCTCCTAATCCTTCTCTTCATAGGAAGAGTCACCAGAGATATTAATATGACTGCCAAGGTAAGTAAACCTCTCGACTAAAACATTTAAAATTATGGCAATATTTTATATTAGAGCCCCACAGCGTGTATATAAACATAACGCACACCACACGAGTACTTGTGCGATGAGAAATGGTGCGAATAGTTAAGGGTTCAAGTTTCATCCATTATCCAACCCGCTATATCCTAACTACAGGGTCACGGGGGTCTGCTAGAGCCAATCCCAGCCAACACAGGGCGCAAGGCAGGAAACAAACCCTGGGCAGGGCGCCAGCCCACTGCAGGGTGCGCACACACACACACCAAACACACACACGGGATAATTTAGAATCACCAATGCACCTAACCTGCATGTCTTTGGACTGTGGGAGGAAGCCCACGCAGACACGGGGAGGACATGCAAACTCCATGCAGGGAGGACCCAGGAAGTGAACTCAGGACTCCTACAGTAACTGCGAGACAGCAGCGCCACCCACTGCGCCACCGTGCTGCCCGGGTTCAAGTTTTGCACAGCTATATGTCATCCCATTGTATTTATGTGAATTACTAGTTATGGATCAAAATGACAATTTAAATTTCAGCTTAAACTTGGCACTGGCTAGCTTGTAAATCTCATACTGCTGTTCAAGGAAGTTAAATACAGTAGTTATCCAACCTAAGAGTAGAAGAGCAAAGTCATTGGAGTCTTCTTCTGAGGAAAACATTTTACCAAATTTTTTTTCTCTATTTCAATTAAAGGAAGACACGGCCCAGAAGACGTTCCAAAACCTGTGCGACTTGGAACAGTACTCGGAAGTCATTCTCAAGAAATATCCTTCTGTCCAAGAAAGTCTGAAGATGGCCAAAATTCAAGTCAGAAATTTTCATAACGCGCTGCTCAAACTGGTAGGTGAGACCTTCGATTGCCTTTTTCAAGATGCTGATCGTTTTTTTATTTTGCTTTGTCAAGCCACGGCTTTCACCGACACCCAGAGTGTTAGGATTTCAGTAGTGCTGTAACCCATTTTCATGTTTATCTTTATATTTTTAAATTTTTCCTCCATTCCCTTACTTGTCCCATTCACAGCTTGTTTTCGTATTTGTGATTTTACTCCAACTTTGCGCTGTGGGTTTGACAAGGCGAGTGTCAGGAAGAAAGCCATTCCTGTAACGACAAAATAGGGCCTTGACATACTGGCTGTGGACTACTGCAGACTGGACAAAGTCTCCTCTTGACAGTAGAAATTGCCACTTGCTTTGTTTGGCCACTTTTAAGCTGTTCTTGAAGCTGTTGTGCTGTGTATCATGCAAGCTGGTGACCCTCAGTATCTTGTCTTCTGCTCGGCTCTGCCAGATCACTACTCCCTATCAGAGTTTCTGCCAGTTTCCACTTGCCTTTGGATTCTGTAAGACATCACTGGACTCAGGGCCATCTTACCGGCATCATAGGCCACCAGGCAAAGTAGTGTGCTGGGACCCCTGTTTTAAGAGAAAAACGGAAACATACATAGGCATGACAAACATCGTGGGACACCCCCGCCCAGTGCCCATTTTGTCCATACGTTAAGATGGCCCTGACTGGAGTTTACACTGACATGTTGATTTTTTTTTATTACAATTTCTTGAAATGAAAGGCCTACACTTCTAAGGGTAATAATGCTCCGTCGCATTTCATTTGTGAATAGCTGTTTTCTTGCCATTATCGTCGGAATATTGTCCAAGTAGTACTTCAGAAGGTGTAATAACACACAATCGGTTTTAACTCTGCTTTAAGACAGACAGGGCAGTTTCGAAGTAATCAACACACGCTGGGACATTTGTGCAAATTGTTTGCTTCAACTTGCAAGGCTTAACTTACTTTAATTGCTGCAGAACATCTGTAGGTTGTAACCTATTAGTTGTTCCCCAAAGAAGGCCCATGTGTAATATTCTGATGTTTCCTTTTTTTTTCAGTTTTTTGCTAAACTAAACTTCAAATGTAAACCTCTGGCAGTTTACTGCTTACCTTGTCACTATTTTAGGTCATTTGTTGCGCTTCAACTGATTACATTTGAAGAACACCGAGTTGTTCTAAAACCTTTGACCGGTAGGGTATGTTCCCCATTCAAATATTTCAAAGGAGAAGTTAGAATTCGCCCTCTCTGGTGGGGCTATCGCTCTTCTTCTTCTTCTTCTTCTTTCAGCTGCTCCCATTAGGGGTCGCCACAGCGGATCATCTTCTTCTATATTTTCCTGTCCTCTGCATCTTGTTCTGTTACACTCATCACCTTCATGTCCTCTCTCACCACATCCATAAACCTTCTCTTAGGCCTTCCTCTTTTCCTCTTCCCTGGCAGCTCTATCCTTAACACCCTTCTCCCAATATACCCAGCATCTTTCCTTTGCACATGTCCAAACGCTATCGTGATTTATTTTTACTTTCTCGTATACGAAGTATAGGGAGAGTATTGGAATTGTCTAAAAATTTGATTTAGAGATTTTGATGAATCTCAATTGTTTAGACCTCCCAGAGTCCGAAAATATCATTTTTGGAATTATTTCTGTGTGTCTGTCGGTGTGAAAGCTTGAGTACACCTTCACTTAGGTCAACCAAATTATTTTTACTTTCTCGTATACGAAGTGTAGGGAGAGTATTGGAATCATCCAAAAATTCGATTTCGAGATTTTGATGAATCTCGTTGTTCTAAACCTCCTGGAGTCCGAAAATATCATTTTTGGAATTATGTCTGTGTGTCTGTCGGTGTGTTTGTCTATGTAAACATGAAAACTTGAGTACACTTTCACTTAGGTTACCCAAATTATTTTTACTTTCTTGTATACGAAGTGTAGGGAGAGTATTGGAATCGTCCAAAAAATTTGATTTTGAAATTCTGATGAATCTCGATATTTTAGACCTCCAGGAGTCCACAAAAATATCATTTTTGGAATTATTTCTGTGTGTCTGTTGGTGTGTTAAAGTATGTAAACATGAAAACTTGACTACACTTTCACTTAGGTCAACCAAGTTTTGCATACAACTTTTAGGTACAAAATGTAGATTTCTATCAACTTTTGAGCTATTTCCGCTAACTGGAAGTAGTACTTTACCTTTGATTCATGCAGTCTGATTTGTTCAATTTTACTTTTATAATAATTGTTCAATATATTATAAATTTGATCTGATTTGTTGTTGATGGTTCTTTAATGAACATAATATAAAAATATAATCATTCTCTTGTGGTTTACTCCTCAAATATCTATCCCCATATTTGAGTATATGAGAAAGTCTAAGGGAGACCACTCCCTATTTTTTTGTGATGTGATGGGTGCTTGAAGTTGTGTATTTTGCTATTCATTACCATAATTTGGGACATAAAGTATTAGTTAGTTAAGTGAGGTACGTTCGAGAAGTCTGAGCACACCTATAGGAAAATTCTGGTATCGACCCCTCCAGACCCCTGCGGATCTTCCGAGGCATCAGAACAACAACAACAACAGCAACATTTATTTATATAGCACATTTTCATACAAACAGTAGCTCAAAGTGCTTTACATATTAAAGAATAGAAAAATGAAAGACATAATTATAAAAAAATAAATCAACATTAACATCGAGTAAGAGTAAGGTTCAATGGCCAGGGGACAGAAAAACAAAAACTCCAGGCGGCTGGAGAAAAATAAAATCTGTAGGCATTCCAGACCATGAGACCGCCCAGTCCCTCTGGGCATTCTACCTAACATAAATGAAACAGTCCTCTTTGGATTTAGGGTTCTCACGGAAGGGCTTGATGATGATGATGGTCACGTAGACTTCTTCCTTTTAATCCGTCCATCATTGTTGGAGCATCATGAAGCTTTGAGTAGGTGGAGGTGGCGCAGGCCACCACCACAAAGAAACCGGAAAAAGAAACAGAAAGAGAAAGAGAGTAGGGGTCAGTACGATTTTAGAGCCACCATGAATAGTTGTTATGATGAATTGAACATACAGAGTATCAGGATTAAGTTAAATTACGATTAAAATGAAGTTATAAAAAGGCCATGTTAAAGTAATGTGTTTTCAGCAGTGTTTTAAAGTGCTCTACTGTATCAGCCTGGCGAATTCCTATTGGCAGGCTATTCCAGATTTTAGGTGCATAACAGCAGAAGGCCACCTCACCACTTCTTTTAAGTTTTGTTCTTGGAATTCTAAGGAGACACTCATTTGAGGATCTGAGGTTACGATTTGGAATATAAGGTGTCAGACATTCCGATATATAAGATGGGCGAGATTATTTAAGGCTTTATAAACCATAAGCAGAATTTTAAAGTCAATTCTGAATGACACAGGTAACCAGTGTAGTGACGCTAAGACTGGTGTGATGTGTTCTGATTTTCTTTTCCTAGTTAGGATTCTAGCAGCTGCATTCTGCACTAGTTGCAAGCGATTTATATCTTTTTGGGTAGTCCTGAGAGGAGTGCGTTACAGTAATCTAGTCGACTGAAAACAAGCGCGTGAACTAATTTCTCAGCATCTTTCAGTGATAAAGAGGTCTAACTTTACTTATGTTTCTTAAGTGAAAAATGCTGTCCTAATGATCTGATTAATATGTGATTTAAAATTCAGATTACAGTCAACAATCACCCCTAAGCTTTTTACCTCCGTCTTGACTTTTAATCCTAATGTATCCAGTTTATTTCTAATAGCCTCATTGTATCCATTATTGCTGATCACTAAAATTTCAGTTTTCTCTTTATTTAACTTGAGAAAATTACTATTCATCCATTCTGAGATACTAGTCAGACATTGTGTTAGTGAATCAATAGAATCGGGTCATCAGGTGCTATTGATAAGTACAGCTGTGTGTCATCAGCATAGCTGTGGTAGCTCACGTTGTGCCCTGAGATAATCTGACCTAACGGAAGCATGTAGATTGAGAATAACAGCGGACCCAGGATAGAGCCTTGTGGAACACCATATTGGATATCATGTGTCTTCGAGTTGTAATTCCCACAACTAACAAAATATTTTCTCCCTGTCAGGTAGGATTCAAACCAATTTAAGACACTGCCAGAGAGGCCCACCCATTGACTAAGGCGATTTCTAAGAATGTTGTGATCAATGGTGTCAAATGCAGCACTCAGATCTAAGAGGATGAGAACAGATAAATGGCCTCTGTCTGCATTTACCCGCAAGTCATTTACTACTTTAACGAGTGCAGTTTCTGTGCTGTGATTTGTTCTAAAACCTGACTGAAGTTTATCAAGAATAGCAGGTTTATTTAGGTGGTCATTTAACTGCATAATGACTGCCTTCTCCAGAACTTTACTTAAGAAAGGCAGGTTGGAGATGGGTCTAAAATTTTCAAGAGCTGAGGGTCAAGATTATGTTTCTTAAGTAGGGGTTTAACTACAGCAGTCTTAAGACAGTCTGGAAAGACCCCAGTATCTAGTGACGAATTTACTATGTCAGAACATTATCAATTAGCACGCCTGATACTTCTTTGAAAAACCTTGTTGGTATCGGGTCAAGGGCAGGTGGAGGTTTTAATTGAGATATTATTTTTTGTAAATCAGGTAAATCTATCCTAGTGAAAGAGTTTAATTTGTTTATAACAGGATGTTGGGGTTTAGGGGGATCCTTAGTGTTGGGGAGATATACTATGTATATGTATATATGTATGTATGTATAAGAATGCTCTCTTACTCTGAAAATGCGAACAACCAAAATGTTTCTCAGACCCCTCCCGCGCCAGCTTCATCTGGAATGCAGATTGAAAAAAAAACTTTTTAAAATCACGTTTCCCTGAGGTCAGGAATCTTCTCTGGAACTGCAATCATTGCCTCGCGTTTCCTCAGGCGGCCAGATTCAGTGTAAGTGACAAGCAATAATGCTTCTGGAGAAGATCCGCCTCTGAGTAAATGTGCTGCCTCAGCTGAATTTCGTGAACACAACAACCTGGCACAAGGCCAAAAGTACCATTGAAACAATTTCGAAAGTAATTAGCTCAGAAAAACGCCAAGAGGTAAGGTGAGGGTAAGGTGGCGTGATTTTTATGAGTTTAAGCTTACAAAAGCTATGCCAGCAAATAAACACACCAATTTTATAGCTACAGAAATAAATTGTAACACCACTACAGTTTGCATATTACCTAGAAATGTTCATAACAGAACACATTGAAAGTTATGATAATAGAACATATTGAAAGTTATGACGTGATTAAAGGGCCACCGTACCAACATCTTAGGCCCTGAGGCAAAGTAGTGTGACAAGACCTCTGTTTTTATAGCAAAACAGAAACATACATAAGCATCAGAAACACTGTGGGCCCACCATGCCAGTGCCCATTGGGCCCATACCTTAAGACTGCTCTCCGGGATATGCTCTGGTGAAGCAAAAATTCTGGATAGCAGCAACCTTCAGGATGTTATCAGGTTTAATGTCTTTCTTATGGAAAACTGCTTTAGATAGATAGAAATGAAAAAGACAGCAGCAACAACTGCTGAGAGTAAGGCTCGTTGCTGTGGCTGCTTATAAGAAGAAGAAGAGCAGAGCCATCAAGCGCAGTATAAGAATATTCAAGAAAAAATGACAGTCAAATTGACCTGTGCTCATGTCCATGTGTTACCAAGCCAGCGGACAATTACTGTATAATCCCTGCAGAGAGTCCTAAGTTTTGTCGTATCGTTACTTCAAACACTATGACGACTCAACTCCCACTTATGAGGATTTCAGAGAAGCCAGGTGTGTGTCATTCAATGTCTGCCACTTTTGTTGACTTCTGTTTTTGCCGTTGTGTTGATGGTGTCACTTACATTGAAGACAACATTAGTGCACACCATGAGGATGAGCTGTCATGCTGAGGGTGTTATGGCCACACATCATCAAATGCACGCGCTCACTCACCTCAGGCCCCATATTGTAAATTTGGGCTTCAAGCACATCAGTCTTCAGGTTCTTTGTCGCTGTTTTGCTAAAACAAGGAAAGGCAGTCCTTTTGTTGTTTGTGGAGAAGTCATCTTGTTGCTCTTATTTGGTTTTACTTGGATCTCAATTGAAAATGTCTTAACTTGTCATACTTCATGTTGAGAATTTATTCCTTTTTGTGACCTGTTTGACGGGTTTGACAGAAGAAAATCTGGGGTGCCAACCGTGATATCCTATTAAAAATGCAACAAAATTACACAAAAACAAAATGCTCCTTAGGCGTTATTGTCTATGTCTCCGGGCTTCAAAGTACAACAGAAAAGCTCAGCTTCTCAGGATCAGTTTGCTGAGGAGCTCCGCCCGGTGGGTCACTTATGCCAAAATGACACCTCCTTCTGGGAAGCTGGGGTTCTAATGGACGGGATCCTGAAAGGGGCGGAGTCAGGTGTCTTCACTGGGCGGTTTCTTGGTGCCGTGGAGAGAGAAGGAGAAGACATTGTTAATGGTAGCGCCCCCTCTCATCCCTGCAGGTTATTGCACACCTCGACGGAGCTCGTAAGGAGATTCTCCAACGTGCATGGGTGACATGTTACTATTGTTCATTTATCGTCCACCAATGAAGCAATTCCTCATTCTGAATTCTTCATTACGCAAGTGGTAGTGGTAGAATCTGTGGAACAGTGAAAGAGGGTGAGCAGTTTTAGTATGCCAGGGATGGAAGGTAGGAGCTATAGAGGAGAAAAACGAGAGACACCGAAAGTAGGACTGGAGCCTCACAAGAGTATGTCCCATATAATGATAGAGAACAATAAAACAAAAACACAATTCATATGAAATAACAATCAATGACCATACAGGCTGTAGTGATCTCAGCGCTTCGATAACAACAGTTCTGGTGAGCTGAATTGCACTCTCTGATTCGACTAAAGCAGGGGTTCTCAAAGTCGGTCCTGGGGGTCCGTCTGTAGCTTTGGGTTTTGGCTTCAACCAGATTTGTAATCAGAGACAATGGATAACACTGATCTCAATTAATTAGCTGGCATGTTTCTAATCTTCTCTTAGTCTACAATTAAGAAAGCACAGAGGCATGATTTTTACATTTATAAGATATTTAGAAATATTTCCATTTTTTGCAATAGATTTAAATGATGAACTCTATTTTGTTGATTTCATGATATTTTGCCCTTTGTCCGTGTGGTTTGCTCCCTTCATTGTATCTTAATAATGACAATTAAAAACGAGCAGAGGTGATCAACTCTGAATTGTGAAAGGCTGCAACTACTTTAGCGTTAGACCCACTAACTAGAAAATAATGGATTAATTAAACAAATAGAACACCCGTAAAAATAAAATGAAAATCTTGTTAAAAAGAAAAAAAATACATTATTCC
This sequence comes from Polypterus senegalus, assembly GCF_016835505.1. Classification (NCBI taxonomy): domain Eukaryota; kingdom Metazoa; phylum Chordata; class Cladistia; order Polypteriformes; family Polypteridae; genus Polypterus; species Polypterus senegalus. The sequence goes on from NC_053163.1 coordinate 173,882,184, forward strand.
CATCTAACTGCTTCATCCATCCATTATCCAATCCGCTATATCCTAACTACAGGGTCACGAGAGGTCTGCCGGAGCCAATCCCAACCAACACAGGGCGCAATGCAGGAAACAAACCCCGGGCAGGGCGCCAGCCCACCACAGGGCACACCCACACCCAGCACAATTTAGAACCACCAATGCACCTAACCTGCATGTCTTTGGACTGTGGGAGGAAACCCACGCAGACACGGGGAGAACATGCAAACTCCACACAGGCAGGAACCGGCAAGCGAACCACAGGTCTCCTAACTGCGAGGCAGCAGCGCTACCCACTGTGCCACCGTGCCACCCATCTAACTGCTTAGTACATTTAAATATATATATATAATCTAATTATTATATATATATAAATAATATATATATTTACAGGGCTCCATAGGAGCACAAAAGGCAAAAATCGGGAGCAGTCACCCCAAGACTTTCTCGTATGCTCAAATATGGGGATGGATATTTGAGGAGTAAACCGCAAGAGAATGACTATATTGTCTTATTATGTGCATTAAAGAGCCATCAACATCAAATCCGATCAAATTAATAATATATTGAACAATAATATATTGAACTCGCAGTTAGGAGACCTGGGTTCGCTTCCCGGGTCCTCCCTGTGTGGAGTTTGCATGTTCTCCCCGTGTCTGCGTGGGTTTCCTCCCACAATCCAAAGACATGCAGGTTTGGTGCATTGGTGGTTCTAAATTGTGCTCGGTGTGGGTGTGTGGGTGCCCTGCGGTGAGCTGGCGCCCTGCCTGGGGTTTGTTTCCTGCCTCGTGCCCTGTGCTGGCTGGGATTGGCTCCAGCAGACCCCCGGTTACCCTGTAGTTTGGATATAGTGGGTTGGATAATGACTGACTATATGTATTTACCAAACTTAGTTTTCTAATTTCTATATTGTTCCCAAAATACACAATCTGGGAAATAATAAATAGTTCACTTAATTAGCCCAGGTGTCAAAGTAAAAAGAGAATAAAAACCTGCAGGAAGGCCTGTTTAGGAACTAAAGAAACAAAACTTTTGGCTTCAGCTGTCTTTCTATTCCATACAACAGGGTGTCCAACTCCAGGCCTGGTGGGCCGCAGTGGCTGCAGGTTTTCATTCCAACCCTTTTCCTAATCAGTGACCAGTTTTCACTGCTAATGAATTCCTTTTCCCTTCATTTTATTAGCCCTGTTTTTAAGGATTCAGTCCTCTGAAATGATTCCTTTCTTCATTAAATGGCAGCCAAACAGAAATGAGACGTGAGACGAGCCAACAGCTGGCCAGCTAATTTGAAACGTCAAACTCCAGCCAATTTCACTCCAACCAGTTTCTTAATGAGAAGCCAATTCTTGCTGTTAATTGAAGCCGTTATTGAATATCACGACGTGTTGCTCCTCTCTTTCTGCCACAGCAGACTGTTGATTTTCTGTCTTTTCTAAGGCCACCAACATTTTGGTGACCTGAGCGGACAACATGACCGAGACCTTCACCTTCCTTTATTTTCAGGTTACCTGGTGATGTGGCAGCTTGTTTTGTGTCTCATTATGGTTTGGCTGCTCATTAAGATAAAAGAAACAACTAAGGGGGGTCTGAGTCACGTCAATTTAAACTGAATTAAAACAAGTTAATCAGCAGTAAAAATGGCTCACTAATTAAGAAGATGGTTAGAATGAAAACCTGCAGACACTGCGGCCCACCGGGACTGGAGTTGGACACCCCTGCCATACAAGGTGAAAGGGGTGGGTCTTCCAGTTTGAAGAAGTAACGTCAGAACTCCTGCAGCTGGTCTGTCCTGGAGGTTAAACAGGAGAAGGTGTTACCAACAGCACCCTCTTATGCTCAGAGGTGGTATTACCAATTTTGGTCATAGCCTTGTGATTGTTCCCTCTTTTATTTAAATATAATGTATATACATTGTCATTGACCGAGGGAGTACACATATCCACCAAAGTAGTGGGGCACAAACCCCACTACTAACTAATAAGCTCAAAAGAAACAGGCACAAGATGGTGTGAAAAACTAAGGCAGCATTGTCTGAAAGGTGCTGCTTCAGTGATTCAAGGTCATGTCAGAGCTCCATCTGGTGGTCTGCTTGTCCTGTAATGAGATTTCAGTTTTACAGTCAATGAACCTCAAAGGGTGTAGTCAGTTACCCTCACTGGACTGTGAGTGGAAAAAAGAGACAACGTCATTAGTGACAGTGCCCCCTCATGTCCTGGGGTGGTAGTGCTTACCTCTGATGAGCCTGGAAGGTGACCCTCTGACACACATGTGTGACAATATATAGAGGATATCTTCACGCGTGTACACCAATATACACTGATCTTAAGATAAAGAAACATTCTGCGAGCAAATGAGTAATTATGACTCGTCATTAACTCTGTACATTACATGAAGTCAGCAATGAAGCCCTCATGAAGTTAGGACACCCCACCACGCCAAATATAAAGACACCACAAGTTAACAGTAGCTGAGTGCCTCACTCAGGCATAATCAGCAATTGGCCAGACATCAGCACTTAACTCAGAAACCAATGCATTTGCATGAACCGCATACAAGTCCACATGTCTCTACGCTTCAGTCATCCAGTCATCCATTAACCAACCCGCTATATCCTCACTACAGGGTCACGGGGGCCTGCTGGAGCCAATCCCAGTCAACGCAGGGCGCAAGGCAGGAAACAAAACTCAGGCAGGGCGCCAGCCCACCACAGACGCTTCAGTCATTCAATCCGTAAATCAACATTTGATAGATAGATAGATAGATAGATAGATAGATAATGAAAGGCACTATATAATACATAGATAGATAGATAGATAGATAGATAGATAGATAGATAGATAGATAGATAGATAGATAGATAGATAGATAATGAAAGGCACTATATAATACATAGATAGATAGATAGATAGATAGATAGATAGATAGATAGATAGATAGATAGATAGATAGATAGATAGATAGATAGATAGATAGATAGATAGATAGATACGCACGTGTCTTTGGAAAGCACTGCTGGTGTCGTGCTTATAAATTGCCACTGTAAAGACCAGGAGCCCCGATGTCTCCATCAAGTCAAACCTGAAGCAACCTGGCATCGTAGGAATTTGCTGTCAGTTTTAGAAGGAATTTTTCACATCGGTAGCAAACCGGTTTATTGCCAATTAGAGCATTCCTCCGGCATTTCAGTTGGTCTAAACTGTTCTCTGGAAATCTGAACGGAAGCCTCACGTTTTTTTTTTTACTGTATTTAGCCGTAATTGTTCGGGGAAGGTTTATAAATAATCTGCACAATCTGTACTCTTGACTTAATTTTATATACAGAATGTCCCGTAACCTGCTGTATAATGGTTGACCCTGCCCTCTGACCCCCAGAGGTCATGCGGAAAGACAATTTACTTAATAAAGTACAGTATTTCAAATCAGAAACACTTAAATTCCCTGTAAAGCATGTTGAATAGCATAAATATGGCTTGTTCTGGGAAGTCCAAATCATTTCTCAATTAATTATTTTTGCCAATATAGCCCAGTAAGGAGGAGACATGAGAGTCAAGTTGAGTCAGGACGCATCGACAATACAAGACAAGTCTAAGAATAAAATACAAAACAAGCCAAGAGCTACACCGTGTTATGAAGGCCCCAAGGTTGTTTCAATACCCTGTAATAATTAAGAGATTTAAATTCATTAAAAGACCTCAAGGAAGGAAAAACAAGGAGAAGAACACGGATACGTTAGGTCGAAATTGACCATCCTTGCCTCCCTCATAAAACAGTACATCCACACACACACACACAAGGATGCCGTCTTTATATTCCATACACTTCCAGTTAGCCTTCATCCCAACTCACCCCTCAACTCCACCAGCCCGACCAGACTTTCAACCCTGCCTCACGATCAAAGCTCGGCTTAGCTTACGAGGTCAGCACGTTCCTTCTACCTCACTTCGGCACTGGGCAGTTTCCAGTGGGTCAGCGTTTCTCAACCTTTAAGTATTTGCGACCCGAGTTTTCATAACAGTTTTAATCGCGACCCCCCCTAATATTTTTTTGAAATGTAGATGTATATTTTATTATACCTACTTAACTTTAATCGACATTTATCTAACTCTGTATTTATTGTTCTAGTATCAGAATGCTAAGCTAATTTGTTTTGGTTTCGACAGATGTTTTTTTCATATTTTTGATTCTTGTTTTCTTTTTTTCACATCTTCACGCCCCCCCTCTTTTGTTACTTTGCACCCCCTTAGGGGGGCTCACCCCGCAGGTTGAGAACCACTGCAGTGGGAATACTGGCCTCTATTGGATGTTCTCCTTTATCTTTAAAATGTCCACTACCGACATCTAGAGATGTTCTCATCTAATAAACCAAGACTTACCGCTGTCTCACTCTCCTCTCATGCCCACCACGCCCATCATACATATTTTCCATATGGTGAAACTCTGCAAGTCTGTGTTCTGCCATGGAGGAGAAAAGACAAGAGTAAGTAAACTCTTTAAATGCCAGGAAAAAAAAGGCTAGCAGCAGGGCTGGATTGCAGCATGGTCAAGTCCACCAGCTTTTTGAAAACCCACACTTCCCTGCTCAGAAAATGGCGGGGGGTGAAACCGAGAGAGATCAGCTGACGCCTCCAGGGAAGCCCACCGCTTAGGCCAGGTTTATACTTCACGCGACGCTCCTGCTATGCAGGCGTTTTACTGTTTATAGTTGCGCGCGTACTTTACGGAAATCTGGAGGAATCCACCAGGTGGCAGTGCGAGATCTCATCACGGTGAGAACAGGTTCGGCTTCGCTGTGTTGTGAATTGCTTGGAACAGCCATTAAATTCCGAGAACACCTTACCACAATATTTTAGAAAAGGATGTTTAATGCTTAAATCCATCAATCCAGGGATGTGTCCATCCCAACAAGCATTGGGCACGAGGCAGAAACAATCACTAGACAGGGCATCAGCTCATCGCAAGGTGAATACAAACACACACATACACTGGTGTCATTTACGCGTCACCAAATCTGCATATCTTTGGAAGGAACCTGGAGCACACTGTGGAAACCCAGCAGGAAAACATGAAAACTCCAGGCGGGGAACACGAGCGACGTAAATCCCTGCGAGAAAGCAGTGCTAACACTCCGCCACCGTGTCACCTCCGTGTGTATTCATTATTTAAACGAAATGAACGATTTATCTGTAAAATGTAACATACATACTTTAATGCATTGCATCATGAAAGTGATATCAAGTATAAATCTATGGATTCTAAATGTGCACAGAGCTGGAATATCATAAATGCAATGAGTTCTGTGTGGCGATCTGTTGCTGTTTGCCGCTGCTGTCAGGTCAGGAGGAAGCCCCAGAAACAAAAGATGGCATGTGAGACTTTTAAAATGTATCGTGTCATTACGATCGGGAATATGCAATGCTTGAATATAAAAGCACCTTTTGTCGGCATTTTGCTTCGCCACAACGAACTGTTCATCAAACATCAAAACGCGCACACCGATCCCGTAGGATCATAAAATAGGTCATTGCAATAGCAATTGACGAGAAGAATTCATAATTCATTGCAGAATTATGGGATATGAGGGATTCTCTAGAGTGCTTCTTTGTCCTGCATGATTTGGCTCAAAACTAATGAGCACATCGTCATCTCATAACGCAGTGGTTCTCAATCTGGGGGGCACGAAGATGTGAAAAAAAAGAATCGAAAATATGAAAAATACATCTATTGAAACCAAAACAAATTATCTTAAACTACATTCTGATACTAGAAAAATAAATTTAGAGTTAGATAAATGTTGATAAAAATTAAGTATGTATAATAAAATATGCATCTATGATATGTCATTAATTAAAAAAGAACAAATTGGTATTAGTGGACTCCTTTCAAAAAAAAAACGTTAGGGGGGTGTTATGAAAACTCGGGTCACAAAGACTTAAAGGTTGAGAATCGCTGTCATAGCAGGCTTAAGTTTCAAGCATTTTTCCATTCAGCCATTTTAGCTCTTGACCATCCTCAAGAAACTGTGACACACTGACAGACACACACACTCATCATCGAGATATTGATGTTTTTTGATATAAGGGGACACTAAAACGTCGAGATCTGTCGAAAACCGGAGACCGAAATGTTTGCTTTTGCTCCTCCCCCATAGATGATGAGTTATAGTGGGGAGGGCACAAAGTAAAAAAAAAATAACCAATCAATCTACGGACTTATTAGTTTTTTTCTAATCCTTTTTCTTCATTTCACTAAGTCCGTAGATACAAAAAATGATTGAAAAAGTGATTGCATAGTAAATAGCGGAGAAGTCTAAGCAGATCGATGATACTCATTCTGATAGTAAAACATTAAAAAATAATTCACCCTACCAGTGGAGTTTAGTAAGGCCAATGATTCTTCGTCCAACTAATCCAAAAACCTGGAGGACATCGTTTTAGCAAAAATAAGCTATTTTCCCCTTCTATATCCGTTTGCTGCTGTAACTCTTCCATTCTTCTCACTGCTGTATTTAACACTTCCATTCCTGCTTAGACTCCTCCCCTTGCTGCCAATGCCTGTTTCCTATTGGTCATTTCCTCGTCACGCTTCCCGCTCAAGGCATCATAGCATGTCTTCCTATACACCGAGATACCAGCAGACTATTAGACCTTCGCACATTTAAACAAAAGAAACAGCAGGTGCAGACAAACAGTGAAACAAATTATTCCCATCATCGTCGCTGCAAAGTTATTAGTTGCATATTAAATTTCTAAAGTTGCATAACTCGTAAAAAGTCAGAATCACTTTGGAAAAATCAGTTTACTTCCTTTAAAAATGTATTTCCTTTGAGACAAGTACTGCAGTGGGTTCATAAACCTGAAAATCTATGTAGAAAAAATGTGGATACGTTTATGTTAATAGTGTATTCGGGGGTTTTTGTGCCCCTGCTCGCTTCAATTGCCAACAACCAAGCCTGTGCTACGTACCATTGTGAAAAGGGGGGCTGAACGCACCCCAAGGAGACATGGTCGCTACTCCGAAACCCCCACTTAAACAGTGATATAATGGGAAACAAATGCAGTATTTATTGTTACCTCCTCTTTGCTCAATCAGCTGCTGCCAGACTGTGTGATCTGCATCTCGTGCAGTGTTTTGAACATTTAAAAGCCTGTACAGCAGCTGTCCTCTTGCCTCACTGCCTTGTCTCTCTTCTCCCCCAGACATCTTCTGCTCCTATTGGGTGTCCTACTCCCAAGGTGCGCCCCTATGAAGAGGAAGATTTTCTATTCTTTAAATTGAGAGACGGAACTGTCCCCTCCGACTACACTCAGAGCTCAAATCACTCCTGAAAGAGACTTTTTCTTTGTTTGAAGTGTCTGAATAACGTTTCTGTCTCTAAAATCTCCTGTGTATCTGTGCAACTCTGTGACCCAAGCGTGACGGCGTATGTGGATTTCACTTTCACCAAACAACAAATCATTTAATTTTCGTGGATACGTCTCTTCATTGGGAAGAAACGCTATTCGATCTCTTTCCGCTGTTCTGTTATTTCACAGAGTAATAACTTCCGTTTGTTTGCGCTAATGTGATCTTTACTATCATTTTTTTGAGACTTTCAAATTTTCATTTCTTCCATTATCTCTAACCTGCTGCGCATGTGTACCGCGTCAACGTTTTAGAATTCTTTACGTCTTCTACTCTTTGTCTTTATTTCCGACCCAGGCTGTGGTTAAATCTTTTGGCACAAAGTCTCGTCTCGCAGGACGTGAACGCATCTTTCTGAGAAAGTCAAGTCTCGTCTCTCTGGACACGTCTCGTCCCAAGATTTTTTTATATAATAGAGAGATATTTAGCAGAGGTGACTTAGCGGTTTACACTGTGGCATCCCAGTCTGGTCATTGTCTGTGCTAAGATTTCATTGGTTCTTCCTGTTCCTGCATGTTTTCGCTCACTTTCCTCAGTGTTTTTTACTTTTATTTTAGAATTTAATTGGCATGTTTAAGTGTTCTTCTCAATTAATTAAATAATATTATGTACTTGAATATGGAGCACAACTAAGCTTGTGGAGGCCGAAACACTTTTTATCGACAGTAAAGCGGGGAACAAATCTCACTAACTGATGTGCTGTTGTTGGTTTTGGGGGTTCTATTGCTGTTTGTAGTTCATACAGTCATATGAAAAAGTTTGGGAACCCCTCTTAATTCTTTGGATTTTTGTTTCTCATTGGCTGAGCTTTCAAAGTAGCAACTTCCTTTTAATATATGACATGCCTTATGGAAACAGTAGGACTTCAGCAGTGACATTAAGTTTATGGGATTAACAGAAAATATGCAATATGCATCATAACAAAATTAGACGGGTGCATAAATTTGGGCACCCAACAGAGATATGACATCAATACTTAGTTGAGCCTCCTTTTGTAAATGTAACAGCCTCTAGACGCTGTCCTCCTATAGCCTTTGATGATTGTCTGGATTCTGGATGGAGGTATCGTTGACCATTCTTTCATACAAAACCTCTCCAGTTCATTTCAATTTGATGGACAGCCTGCTTCAAATCATCCCATAGATTTTCGATGATATTCAAGTCAGGGGACTATTGCAGCCATTCCAGAACATTGTACTTCTCCCTCTGCATGAATGCCTTTGTAGATTTCGAACTGTGTTTTGAGTCATTGTCTTGTTGGAATATCCAACCCCTGCGTAACTTCAACTTTGTGACTGATGCTTGAACCTTATCCTGAAGAATCTGTTGATATTGGGTTGAATTCATCCGACCCTTGACTTTAACAAGGGCTCCAGTCCCTGAACTGGCCACACAGCCCCACACCATGATGGAACCTCCACCAAATTTAACAGGAGGTAGCAGGTGTTTTCTTGGACTGCGGTGTTCTTCTTCCGCCATGCAAAGCGCTTTTTGTTAGGACCAAATAACTCAATTTTTATGTCATCAGTCCAAAGAACTTTGTTCCAAAATGAATCTGGTTTGTCTAAATGAGCATCTGCATACAACAAGTGACTCTGTTTGTGGCGTGAGTGCAGAAAGGGCTTCTTTCTCATCACCCTGCCATACAAATGTTATTTGTGTAAATTGCGCTGAATTGTAGAACGATGTACAGATACACCATCTGCAGCGAGATGTTCTTGCAGGTCTTTGGAGGTGATCTGTGGGTTGCCTGTAGCCATTCTCACAATCCGGCACATATGACACTCCTGTATTTTTCTTGGCCTGCCAGACCTGCTGGGTTTAACAGCAACTGTGCCTGTGGCCTTCCATCTCCTGATTCCATTCCTTACAGCTGAAACTGAAAGTTTAATCCTCAGAGGTTGCTTTTTGTAGCCTTCCCCTAAACCAGGAGACTCAACAATCTTTGTTTTCAGATGTTTTGAGAGTTGCTTTGAGGATCCCATGCTGTCTGTCACTCTTCAGAGGAGAGTCAAAGGGAAGGAAGCACAACTTGCAATTGACCACCTTAAATACCTTTTACCACTCATGATTGGACACTCCTGTCTATGAAGTTCAAGGCTTAACGAGCTCATCCAACCAATTTGGTGGTGCAAGTAATCAGCATTGAGCAGCGACAGGCATTCAAATCAGCAAAATGACAAGGGGACCCACATTTGTGCACAGCCAGTTTTTCACATTTGATTTAATTTCATACAACTAAATACTGCTTCATTAAAAATCTTTGTTCTGAAAACACCGCAGTACTCGGATGTTCCTAGGAAATGAAAGACATATCACTGGTATCTTTTTTGTTGAAAGGAGAGTCAATTATTATGCAGGCTGAGAGGGGTTTCCAAACTTTTTCATATGACTGCATTTTTTATACATAACCCGATGGAGATTGAAAATCTATTTTCAAACCTCATACTAAAATTGTTGGCAGCATCCAACCAATAGGACAAGAGCAGTGGTTCTCAACCTGTGGGGCGGACCCCCTTAGGGGGTCACGAAGTAACGAAAAGGGGGAGTGAAGATGTGTAAAAAAGAAAACAAGAATCAAAAATATGAAAAAAAAAACATCTGTTGAAACCAAAACTACATTCTGATACTCGAACAATAAATCTAGAGTTAGATAAATGTCGATAAAAGTTAAGTAGGTATAATAAAATATACATCTACATTTCAAAAAAACGTTAGGGGGGCGCGATTAAATCTGTCATGAAAACTCGGGTCGCAAATACTTAAAGGTTGAGAAACGATGGACAAGAGATCATTGTGGCGCTTTGCTGACAAATTACAGTGACAGTGAACTGCAGACAATGGAGCTGTGAGGTTGTGTTCAGTGTAACAGCGAGTTTATCTGCTGTATGCGTAAAGTGCCATTGATGCCACGGACCAGGAGCCCAAAGCACACAAATCAAAATAAGTTCTGAAAGTACTTCCGAAAAATGCCCACTAGAGGGGGATGTCACCATCAAACCCTTGCTACTAATAAGAGCAAGTGATGAATCTTTATAAAATAAAAAGTTTATTCTCCAAGCATTCTTTAATAACCGCGAAGCTCCAAGAAGCACAAGACGCAAAGGAATCACCTCAAAAACCACAAGACAGTCCAACGCAAACAACTTCTTAATGCAGCAATCCAGAAATGTATTCAGACACGAAGCAACAACAACAATATTTATTTCTATGGCGCATTTTCATACAAATGATGTCATGATGAAAAAAGAGAAAAAAATGCAAAATAAATAAGAAAATAAAATTAGGGAACACTAATTAACATAGAGGGCGGCACGGTGGCGCAGTGGGTAGTGCTGCTGTCTAGCAGTTAGGAGACCCGGGTTTGCTTCCCTGGTCCTAGCTAGCCAGCGCCAAGTTAAAGCTGAAGTTTAAATTGTCATTTTGATCCATAGCTAATAATTAACATAAATGCAATGGGATGACATATAGCTGCGCGAAACTAGAACCTGGGTGGCACAGTGGCGCAGTGGGTAGCGCTGCTGTCTCACAGTAAGGAGACCTGTGGTTCACCTGTGGTCCTCCCTGCATGTAGTTTGCATGTTCTCCCCGTGTCTGCGTGGGTTTCCTCCCGCAGTCCAAAGACATGCAGGTTAGGTGCATTGGCGATCCTAAATTGTCCCGTGTGTGTGCTTGGTGTGTGTGTGTGTGTGCACACATCCTGTGGTGGGCTGGCATTCTGCCTGGGATTTCTTTCCTGCCTTGCACCCTGTGTAGTTGGGATATAGCGGGTCGGATGATGGATGAATGGATAATTAAATTAGAATAAAATTAAGGTCCGATGGCCAGGGAGGATAGAAAAGAAAAAAGAAAAATTCCCAGACAGCTGGGGGAAAAAAAAAAAAATCTGCAGGGGTACCAGGCCACGAGACCACCCAGCCCCCTCTAGGCATTCTACCTAACATCAATGACCTCAATCAGTCCTCATGGTATTCAGGGTTCACATGGAGGAATTTGATGATGACGGTCATGTGGACTTCTAGCCTTTAATCCATCAGTGTAGGGACATCATGGTGCTTTGATCAGGTGGTGGGGGCGCAGATCACAGAAAACTGGAGAAAGAAAAGCGGGGAAAGTAGCGATTTGAAGGTCAAAATTCCAAAGGCTAAACTCACCAGTCCCAGGCATGTTTGAAATAAGCTGTCAGGAACTTTGGGAGACCCTCCAGATTTAAAGGGTGGGTTAATTCATGGTGGTGATTGGCAGGTGGCCCTGCCTCTTGAGGAACCATCTGCAAAACACATGGAACATAACAAAGTCAGCTTAAATACAGAGACTGGACCAATAATAAAGAATGATGCACATAAACATAAATCAAAAGAATTAAAAATTAGCAAAAGAGACGTAAAGAAAGGCTCAGATATTTCTGCATAAATTAAGTTGCTTACATGTTTTACTTTTACGGTCACAAACATCATTTCACGTCCCTGCTAGGAGTTCAAGGACCAGGAGAAGTGAGCTGCTGTGCTGACACCAGATTACTCGCCTTTTGTGTGTCCACGTAAACACAATCTCCGATACAGAGCCAGACACAAGAAGAAGATGCACGCAGAATTGCCAGCAATACCAGACCTCCATTTTTGGGGTCCTGAAGTTTGAACTGTTTTGAGGTCTGACTTATTAGTGTTATCTTCGTCAGTGGGGTTGTTCCAAGACAGATCGTCACAAAGTTTTTTTTTTTTTTGCATGAATTTAACCACCACATCTTAGATTTTGATTAAAATTGCTCTTACATGTCAAAAATCACAGGTTTGAACGCCTTGTAGTTTTTGAGTTAAGGTGGCTGAAAATGAAAGTGTTTTCTGGGGCCCCTCCTGGATTAGGGGTCCTGAAGTTTAAACTTCATTAGTTTCATAGTAGATCCGTCCAGATTGGAAGACTTGAATTCCAACTCAAGACCCTGAATCTGTAAGGCATTGGCACTAAACCCCTCTGGTGCCCTTGTTGGCCCCCATTACAGTGAATGTCACAGTGCAGGAGTGATGGACTGGCACCCCACGTGTGGTCGTGCCCTGCCTTGTATTTGGTGAAACGAGACTAAACGTGGGCCTCAATCACCTCAGACTTGAATCAAGATGGACCAGTTTCTATAACATTCTTCAAAGTTTTTAAATTATTTTCCTTTCCTTGGATGCCCCATTGGCAGACTTTATATGGCACTGACATAAGGTTTCCAAGTAAAACTTCACATGTTGTGTCATTTCTACTTGGCGGGTACTCCACATTGCTTCCGCTTAACGCCAATCTAAATGAGGCAGCAGGCGCCATCTTATGGTCATATTCGGTCATTACAATGCACACATTTTGTTTTGTTTATGTATAGGCGCAGTGCAAATCCAAAACTGCAACAGATTAGTTGCAAATGTTTAAATCATTAATGGATTGCCTTATGCTGAGGGATAAACTCCCTCTTTTTGAAAGCAGAGTGAAGTAGTTTTGGACCTGTACAATAATAATAAAGTTCATCAATCATCACTCGCGCTGAGCCTATACACTGAGAGAAAAAATTAATAGGTTTACACTGTAATGACCAAATGAGGCCACAAGATGGCGCTAGCGACCAGTCTAATTTCACTCGCTCGCTCAATTTGGTGTTAAGTGGCAAAAATGTGAAGATCCATAAAAAAAAAAAAAAAACAAGAGTGAAGCTTTTGGGACAGAAATGTGCAGGAGTGAGAAATCACACATGTGGAAGAGAAAGCGCAAATATCAAAGGGTAGTTGTGTGTGATGAGGGCTGGGTGTGGAGCGCGGGCCTCAAGGTCCACGTCTGTCAGATCACATAACCCTTCAGTTATTGAATGTTTCTAAATGTGGTGGAAATCAAAGGAGTTCAATTGTCCTCATTTTCTCTCTCTCTCGGTCTCTCAGGCAAAGTTGAAGAACTTAACCCTCAGCAACCACTGCACGACTAAACAGACGACTTCAACTTGGTCTCAGATTCTAGGAGGGAAATGTCTGCTGGTGAAGTGGATTAGTCAAATGAAGACTTTCTTATCCAGCAATGTCAATTTCTGTTAATGGAGACCCTCTGCTTGAGCAAAACGGCCATCCTTCCACACCAGCATGGACTTTGATTAAATTATTTAAATTAAGATTTTTGTATTGTAAACAGGTGATATCACACTTTCCTATTAACCTTTTAATATGTATTTAAAAAATATATGAAACTGAAAGGATATTTAATATTATTTATACTATTAAAATAAAGTTAAAACACTTTGTCTTATTTGTGAGGTCTGTTCAGATTTTACTTCATTTACATTTTCTGATTTGGCTGGCACCTTCATCCAAGGACACTTAGAACGTCTGAGAGATTCGTAGCTCTGCAGGTAATTTGCTTGATCCATCTCTGATGGTGCCATTGGGCCATCCGCCGGCAGCCATCTCTCGCAGATGTTTTGCCCCTTTCGAAAATCGGCAAGCGGTGGGGCAGAAGCAGCGATGTCTCCCTTCTACCCCCTGTAGTGGCCCTAGAACCCTTTGCTCCTTATGCCCTCTTTCCTCATTAGCCACAGCCAGAACTTCTGTTTCTCCACCTCTTCCACCAGTGCCTTCTTTAAGCTTGGACCCTGACACACCCGTGTCCCTCAGGTAATGCTGGGTAGCTGACCCCATGTTGCCTCAGCACCCTATGGGCTGATGATAGCCCTCCATCCTGCCTCTATGCATTCTGCCCTCACAACTGTGTACAGTATTTCTATCTCTTCCTTTAGTTTGTTTGCCTCCATATTTGTTTCCCATGTCATGGTCAGCTCAACCAAAATAACATGTCTGGCTGGAGAAAAGTGGTGGCAATCTCAGTGGAGAACTGAAGCTTCCTATCAAGGTCCTCCATCATGTACCATTTGTCATTGGATGCTAGCTAAGACTGGTGTTTTCTGGGTGATGTTCTGTCCTTCACCTCCAAATCCAACAAAGACAATCACCTGTTTTCATGGGCTGGATGAACTCTAGTTGCCTACTATCTGCAAGCCTTGAAGATCTCAGCAATGCCATCTCTAGCATACCCTTACAGCTGGAGAGTTTGTTCTGTAGTATGGGGTTTGGGGAATTGCAGAGTGGGCATTCTTCAGAAGAACTAACCCTAAGACCCAGGTCACTGGTCTATGGGGAGAGTGTCATTTGTTGATCTTATAAGGACACTAAGGGTGTACTCACACTGGCAATTCGTTCTGTGCCTGAGCACGTTTGTCCCCATGTAACCCCATAAAGTCTACTTCGTTTGATCAGTGTGATCGCTCTGTGCTCGGCCAAACGTGCCATGCCCTGGCCTGCTTGGAAGAGGTGGGCCTGGGCTCGGTTCAGAAGAATTCGGGAACAGTGTGATCGCTAAACGTGCCTAAGCACAGAAAACAGACCTGACGTCATTTCATTCAATACCATAGGAGTTAAAAACAGGTTTTACTTCTCACCTTACACATGAACGTGAATTATAGCTGGCAAGAAAAGCTGCAAATTCCTCCCTTAACATCATTTCTCACTGTAAAAATCTTCTCGTACATGCAGTTGAATTAACAGCAAAACATGGTGCTGCACACTCCAGGAACCCATTGGTATTTCAAACACATTTTCATTCCTGGGTTATTTATGGACCCTCTTACAGATCAAAATCGAGGTTCTTATCTGGAAAGTTCGTGTGGATGGATCGTTTGGGAAGCAAAATTGGCATCGCTTTGAAGAAGTACTTTGGCACCTTAATTTTAAAGAGTGTACCTTCAAGAACGTTTCTCTGTTTTCTTTTGACTGTTTAAGTCTTCTTTGTTTAACTTGTATTTTCTGTCTTTTTATTCGAATTATCTTTTCTAATGTCTATAACTCTTGATTGTGAAGTTATATTTCTAAGTGTGTGTTCATGTTCCCTTATATTCCCGGTGCTTTGTGGGTGGTTCTCCAAGAGGCGTGGCCACCTGTCTGTCTCCCGGTTTGAACCGCCCCCTCAGTCCTGTAAAGTAGGGGTGTCGAACTCCAGTCCTGGAGGGCCGCAGTAGCTGCAGGTTTTCATTCTTACCGTCTTCTTAATTAGTGCTGATTACTTCTTTTAATTACCTTGACTCAGGCCCCAAAGTTATTTCTTTAATTAGCAGCCAAACAATAATGAGACACAAAATATCTGAAAATAAAGAAAGGTGATGGTCTCAGTAAGGCCATTTTATGATGGCGTTCTTAGAAAAAGCAGAAAAACAACAGTTTTGGAAATGTGTGCTGTGGCAGAATGAGAGCAGCAAGAAGCCATGGAATTAAATAACGGGTTTAATTAACAGCAAACATCGACTTCTAATTAAGAAACTGGTTGGAGTGAAATGGGTTGGCGTTTGAAGCCCCGATTGAGTTGGTCATCTGTCGGCTTGTTTCAGATTGTGCGTCGGAATTCTTTTTTGCCACAAGAGGGCGATGTCAGACTGCAAAGCTTGATGGTCTACTCCAGCGTTTCTCAACCTTTAAGTATTTGCGACCCGAGTTTTCATAATAGTTTTAATCGCGACCCCCCTAACGTTTCTTTGAAATGTAGATGCATATTTTATTATACCTACTCAACTTTTATCGACATTTATCTAACTCTATATTTATTGTTCTAGTATCAGAATGTAGTTTCAGTTAATTTGTTGTGGTTTCAAAAGATGTTTTTTTCACATTTTTGATTTTTGTTTTCTTTTTTTCACATCTTCGCGCCCCCCTTTTTGTTACTTTGCGCCCCCCTAGGGGGGCCCGCCCCACAGGTTGAGAACCACTGGTCTACTCCGTAAGTCATTTGTACATCGTGGCTTTCCTTGGTAACGCTAATACCTTTAGTGATAGTTACGAGCCAGGGAGGTGATCTCCAGCTGTATATGCGTATCTACGGTATATTAGGCCGCAAAATAGATAGATAGATAGATAGATAGATAGATAGATAGATAGATAGATAGATAGATAGATAGATATGAAAGGTGCTATATAACATAGATAGATAGATAGATAGATAGATAGATAGATAGATAGATAGATAGATAGATAGATAGATAGATAGATATGAAAGGTGCTATATAACATATAGATAGATAGATAGATAGATAGATAGATAGATAGATAGATAATGAAAGATAGATAGATAGATAGATAGATATGAAAGGTGCTATATAACATAGATAGATAGATAGATAGATAGATAGATAGATAGATAGATAGATAGATAGATAGATAGATAGATAGATAGATAGATAGATAGATAGATAGATAGATAGATAGATGTGCATGGCACTATATAACAAAGATAGATAGATAGATAGATAGATAGATAGATAGATAGATAGATAGATAGATAGATTTGTACAAATACATTTTAGCAATAGCATATTTTTAAGTGTGACATTATACACCGTCATCCCAATGTAAGTGTTGTGTCTGTTTTGAAAATGGCACACCATAAGGGCAAATACTTTTAATGAAGGACTGGGAGAAATAAGGGAGTCAAAAGCAAGATGAGAGACTAACCCTCACATCCAAAAATGAAATCCTAGCTGAAAGTCAAACAGCAAAAGCACTAGTCATAAACCTAATCTTTGAAGTTACTGCCATCAATGGTAAACAAGTCCCCATTACATGCCCTGAAAACATGATGTGAAAGGCGCTATATAAAACCAAGACCTGAAGGTCTAAGTGAGAACATTCTGGAAGGTGGGGTTATTGTTGGTGTGGTGTCATAGTTTCAGATTTTGGATTTGTACACCCCAAGCATACCAGTTCAATCCTTTTCTGTACCTGATTAGTTCACGTAGCCTGTCTGTGCTCCAGCTGTAAAAATGATATGTGTGACCATCAGGGGGCGTTTCATCGCCCCAAACTCTTGACACAATGACTGGCACACTAGTGCCAGTGTACTTTAAAGGTTTAATCTTCTGAATGCCTTGTATAAAGGGTTTCAAACAACACAAACATAACTCGCTGCAGTCCTTCCGTTGCTTCCTTCTCTCCTGTGCTCCCCCAGGAAAGCTTCGTCTGCCACAATCCCCCTAAATCCCCCTACCCCCCCCCACCCCGACTCTGGCACTCTGTACTGCAGCTGGTTGCTCCTTTTGTGTAAAACCCAGGAGTACATCTCGTGACGGTGGCTCAGGAGTATATCCAGTTGAGGTTGAAGCTCCACGTTGAAGGGCTCATTCATTCCTTTAGCACCCCCTGGCAGTACCCACAGGACCCAACAGAGCTGTGTACAATGTTGTTTGAAGTATGCCACTGTAATCTGTGAAGTTTATTTCAAATCCATTAGTTTATAGCTCACAACACACAATAAATTGTCAAAGAACTGGACAGAGGTTTGTGAAGGACACACACAGGCTGGCTATGTTAAAGGTGCTGATGTCTGCTTGACCAATATGGTCAGAGCCACAGTCTGTAGAAGCCATAAATAATGAGAACAGGTCAAGGTGTTATTGTGGCACAGTCCAGAAGTGATATAGAGAGCCCTATGGCAGCTGCCCATATCTGACACAAATTCTATTCATATGTGAGTGTTTCTAATGATGAGGGTCCATCATAAAGTCAGAAGCCATCTCCATGCTGCCAAACACATCTGCTGGATGGGCATATAGTTGTCACTATTTCCCCACCTGAAGTACTGGCTCCGATGACTGTACTGTTCCTTGCCTTCTTTCTAGCCTGGCTAATATGTATAAATGAATTATACATTATATATTTTTGGGAATGGAAATAATCTTTTAAAGTTAAATACATACTGTATATCTCTCTCTGTGCCATATTTCTCTCATCTGATTGTTTCCGTCACGGTTAACAAAAGAGATGGGTGTATGGCTTCATTCTGTTCTGTGTCAATAAAGAGTATAAACTCAGACAGCGAGCGCCCCCTGCTGGATACAGGCTGTTCCCCGAACTACAGTTCCCAACATGCCCTGTGAGTATCCCTAACGGTACCGTAATCTGGGGACGCTGCCACCTAGTGTTATTGACCTGAAATTGTCTTCCCCTGTCCTTCCGTCATAATGGCCTCCCGGCCGGGTAAGCATCCTCGTTCAGCTCCGGCTGGGATGCCAGTTCCTGTGTGACGTCCTTCACATTGTAATTTGGTCTACGTAAAGCCAAATGTATGCAAGTCAAGTCACGTTGGGGAGCCTGCACTGGTACAGCACGTTGCCACACTCACTACACGACGAAACAACTCAGGATCCTGGTTAGCAACCCCCCAGGCAGACATATAGTTCAGTCCCACCCTCTGGAAATGACCCTGTATCTGCCACAACCAGGTATTACGTGGGCGACCCCTTGGCCTGGTCCAGCCACTCGGGTCCCCAACAATGAGGATCTTGTGAGCTGGATCAGCCTCGAGGAAACGCGCCACATGGCCATAGTGCCGTAACTGATGCTCCCTCACAATGCAGGTAATGTGCTTCATTCGGGACTCCATGAGAAACACAAAGTCAAACCAACGGTACCCAAGGATTTTCCGGAGAGACACAGCACCAAAGAAGTCCAGTCTTCATCTCAGATCATGGATAGCATCCATGTCTCATAACCAGACAGGAAACACCAGGAATCTAAAGACTTGGACCTCGTCCTTCTGCATAGATATCGGAAGCGTCACACACCCCTTTCCAGTGACCTCATGACCCCCATGCTCTCCAAGTCCATCTACTGACATCATAAGAAGAGTCACCAGAATCACATGAATGTCACTGCCAAGGTAAGTAAACCTCTCGACAAGGTCGACACTCTCTCCGCAGACAGACACACTGCTGATGGCCGTGCCCAAGAGGTCATTAAAGGCCTGGATGTTGGTGTTTATCCTGGACCCTCGCAAGCCCAGACACTCAGACCCCTCACTCAGTCTCTCTCGAGCGCCACGATCAGAGCCACCATTGACTCCACGAAGATCACAGCATCGTCAGCAAAGTCAAGATCCGTGAATCTCTCTTCACCAACAGATGCCCCACAGCCGCTGGACCCCAAGACTTCGCCCAACACCCAGTCCTTACAAGCATTGAACAGAGTAGGAGCAGAACAGACCCCTGACGGACCCCAGAATCTGCCTCTGCTAAGAACTTAAAAGAGGCTTGAATGAATTTGAAGATGATTGATTTCTGAAACAGAAGGTCACGTGAATTGCCGCAGTATTTCATGTATGCAGATCGATGGACTCATGCTGTTTGTGATCACCCGTTCATGCTTTGAACAAGTCCACAATACTAAGAGAAAGGCTTTCACTGAACAGTTCTCAGATTTTACATTCAATTTTGGTGACACGGAAAAGGGATGCACTTGTATTGATTAGGTATATTAAAGTT
This sequence comes from Polypterus senegalus, assembly GCF_016835505.1. Taxonomy (NCBI): domain Eukaryota; kingdom Metazoa; phylum Chordata; class Cladistia; order Polypteriformes; family Polypteridae; genus Polypterus; species Polypterus senegalus. The sequence continues at coordinate 173,901,916 of NC_053163.1, forward strand.
ATTATTATTTTTATGTCTACTAAGCCCTTCAAATTCTGCCATGTCTGTCCACCTATCCGTGTGTCACTCAGCAGACCCTACCATCTTACATTCACGGAATGCTTTTTCTTGTTTCTTTGTAAATCCAAGCTTTCTGACAGTTTCCTCCGGCTCTTGACGTAACTAAGCTGCTTATCCGGTGCCAATGCTGTGCCGGTCCTGTCCCCAGGTGCCCCCCCCCCAGATCCATGCTGAACCTTCTCCAACTCTTTATCATCTTTGCCTTAACTCCTCCGGCTGAGCTCTGCCCCTAGTCCAAGTGTGGGCCAAGGCCTTGCAGCTCCGAATCCTCTAATCTTAACCGTTCATCTGGTAAAAATCACAGCTTATCTGTTTGAAATCCGCAGGAAGGGAAAAAAAGAAAAAGAATAAAGTGGGGGTTTGGGATATTTGAGTAATTATTTGCGTGGTTGTGCATTTGTGCCTCTTTGCTAGCTTTCATGCGTGCGTTTGTGCGTGCGAGTGCAGGCTCTCTGTGTGGGAGAGCAGGCCGCCAACACAAAGGACAAGTGCAGAGACTGGGCAGTGGGGGTGGCTTGGTGGTGGTGGTGGTGGTGGGGGTTTGGTGGCTTGTTCATATGAAATTTCACTATTCCTCTCTCTGTCTAGCACAATGGTGGCTCGTGGGCTCATCCCCCCTGCCTCCGAGCTATCGCTCCTCTCTTCTTTGGCCTCTTTGTGGGTTTCCTCCCACTGAGTCTGACACCCCTGCTTTCCCTGACACATCCTGCGAAGCGGATCTGGGCACATCTTCAGTGATGTTCCTGGGGAGTTTCACGTCTTTTAATGTCAGACTTCCTCACCCAGGAGACCCAGCCAGGATTGATCAAGTCCCGACTTGTGCCCAGGTTGCCATCAACCCCTATGGCTCTCCTTTACTAATCCATGGGCACTTTCTGTGAAGCCTGAGTGGCATCTTTACTGTTCTTTTCTTGTCAGCCCCATAAATGCCAAGGATGTTAAACATCTTACAGGGGACTCACCAAAGAACCCTCTGCAGCCTTCTTCAGTCGGCTTGCACTTTGCCCGCCATTCATTCTCCCTGGACTGCTCCTCTTACTCTATGTGCAAGGCCATCTTAACAGCATTATAGGCTCCCGGGCAAAGCTGTGCACTGGGGCCCCTACCTACACAACCACTCAGCAAGTCACCACATACATACAGTAGACAGATAGATAGATAGATAGATAGATAGATAGATAGATAGATAGATAGATAGATAGATAGATAGATAGATAGATAGATAGATAGATAGATAGATTCGCATGGGGCCCCCAAGCAACTGCCCAGCGTGCCCATGTGTTAAGACGGCCCTGTCTGCATGTCTTGCCATTTTCGTTTCACTGGCCTCTTAGATCCAATGGATCCAATGGTGGGGTTTCCTGGAATACCAGACCTGAAAAAGTTCTGAAAAATGGTCCCAATTATTAAAATGGTCCCGTTCTAAGCACTTCATGACTCGGATGTTTATTAGCATCTTTGAAAGTCTGTCGGCCCCCTCTGTTCTTCAATTTAGTTGAATCAGAAGGGACCCCCCCCCCTCCTTTCTTTGAATGTATACATTTACTAGATTTATATAAAGGTACTTGAGACTCCAAAGTGGACCTCTGCTCCACTGAGGAGCACATCAGAACCAGGGGACATGTGATTGTTTGGCAGAGCAGAGAGAGACGCACATGTCTGCATGCTATAAGGGTTCAGTTTTGAGTTGGAGCAGGTATCCGTTATTTTCTCTGGTACCATTTTGGGACCAATACTGAGATCTGGAAATGCTCAGAATTTTAACTCTGATCCCTAAGTCTGAGCACCTTGGAGGATTTGGAGAGCAAGACAACATCTGGTCTACTTGAGGTGACTGAGACCTCTTCTAAGAACTTGAGTTGTCATTCTAGATCAGTGCTCAGTTGGCCAGTAAACCTGCTGAGGTGCAATTGGGGATCCCAGCTGCTGTTGGTGGCTTTTTCATTTTTCTAATGAAGGTGATGGTCGTCGTTGGTGTCTCTTATTCTGCATGATGGCACGCCGGATGTTGTCTATAATGGTCCTCAAAATCCTGATCTAAACTTGAAAACCAGGTCTAATTGATGTTTCTAAATCCTTAACTGGGAACTATCTGGATCAGCTTTCAGTGCCCAGTCAACTGCTGTGGCCAGTAATCCCACAGAGGTGGAATTGGTGATCCCAGTTGCTGTTGGTGGCTTCATCTATAGTCTAATAAAGGTGATGGTCCTCATTAATGTTGGTTGGAGGCTCTTATTCTACATAACGGCACTCCGAATGATGTCTATAATGGCCCTCAAAACCTGATCTAAACTCTCAATACCTGGTCTAATTGATGTTACTGAGCCCTCTTCTGGGAACTTGGGTTGTCTGTTTAGACCAACTACCAGTTCCCAGTCAAATACTGGCCAGTAAAAGTGGAGTTATGGATTCCAGATAGTGTTGGTGGCTCCTTCCCTGCTCTAATTAATGTGATGGTCCTCATTGGTGTTGGTTATTCTGGGTGATGGCTCTCCAGATGATGTCTGCTCTCTGAACCTGATCTTTCCCCCACTGGTATCTCCCTTTCATCAAAGTGTAACGGCCGACCCCTTACGCAGACCGGCCACTACACTACCAAGACTATTCCTTGGATCACCTGAGGCTTCTTGCTCTAATAACAAGCCATACTCCTTGCAAGTTGTCTTACTTTTCCCGACACGACGAAATAACCAGACAACAGTAACAGATATGTAAAATCAAACACGGATATATTGTAAATTGAAAAGACAGACAAATATTCAATAATATATATATGTGTGCACAAAATACCACTATCCCAAATGACACCAGTGAGTAATTATTATATAAGGCACGGCTACACTAATATCTACATTGAACCCTCTCTTGCCCCTAAACAATTAATAGAAGCATGTAACACAAATACAAACATGGATTAGTTAAACACAGCAATTGAAATGTGGTGAAAAATAAAGTCCGGCAGTATTGATACCGGCTGTAGTGTTATTGTGCTTCTTCCCAAAAACAAAACAACCTCAATGGCTGGGATGAATCCGAACCCTGGGGTTTCTCAGCTCTGGCTGTCGTGATGTTGAATCGGATGTTGAAAAATGAAGCAGTGGAATGATGCAATAAACGGCAGTGATGAGTTCGTAAATGATCGGGTAAATTGTCTCCTTTCTCCTCTCGATTTCTCTCCTCTCTCTTTCTCCTCTTCTCCCACGCCTTCACTCCTCTTTTTTAAATGCGAAATGTCCCGTATGTAACTGGTGGATCCAACAGGTGATTTCCGTCTCGGGGCTGTGGTCTCTCTCCATCATCCTTCCCCTCTTCACATACGGGGACAACATTTACTGACGCAATTATGCAATTTTCATTACGCTATAACTTATTAAGTTTATGACATAGAAAATCACCCGAAAAATCCCGGACCATCGAGAAGTGTGCGAACTGACGATATGAAGAATCGTCCCTGCATAAATCAAAGTCATCCAGATGACCTGGATCTGCATAATTAGATCTGGACCACCTTGTATAACGGTCAGTAAACGGGACGATGAAAACCAAACGCACTCAGCACAGACAAAAACAAATACTTATTATTACGACGTAGCCCCGTTACAAATGCATCTTAAGATGTGCTCCAGGGTGTCTTTCTCTGGGCACACCGGCATGCTGGGGTCTCCATCATAACTTGCTTTAAAAAGATAACTTCCATTCCCAAGATATACAATCTGTAATTCATATCCTGTTGGTCTTTCATTAAGGAGATCTCGGTACTTTGTTCAGTTCAACTTTCCCTCAACCCTGTCTAGTCTCCCAGTCTCTGCTGTTGAAAAACAACCCCACAGTACAATGCTTCATGGTTGGAATGGTATTGCGTAGGTGATGAGAGGTGCTTGGTTTTCTCCACACAGGGCACTAATCTTTGTTTCATCAAACCAGAGAAGTCCTACAGTCCTGTAGGTGCCTTTTTTACGAACCCCAACCAGGTTTTTATGTGTTTTTCACTGGAGAGGCCTCTCTGGCATAAAGCCCACATTGGTGGAGTGTTGCAGTGGTGGTGGTCCTTCTGGAAGTTTCTGTCGTCTCTATACAGGTTGTCTGGGGCTTAACCAAATTAACCATTGCGTTCTTAGACTCTTCTCTTACCACTTCTCTTACCACAGCCCTTTTCTCCCCCAGATTGCTCAGTTGGGCCGAGTGGCCAGCTCTAGGAAGAGTTGTGGTTGTTCCAAATGTATTCCATTTAAGAATTATGGAGGCCATTGTGCACTTGGAAACCTTCAGATCTTCTGGGATTGTTTGGTAGCATCTCCTCAGATCTATGCCTTGACACAAGCCTTTCTATAAGCCAAGTAGTGCATTCCTTCGACCTTATGGCTTGGTTTTTCCCTCAACTGTGAGATCTTCCATAGACAGGTGTTTGACTTTCCTAATCATGTCCAGTCCATTGAATTGACCAAAGGTGGGCCCCAAACCAGGTGTTGACAGAATAATAATAATTAATAGAATGGGAGGCACCTGAGCCCAATTTCAAGTGTCATAACAAAGGATTAGAATACTTGTGTCAATGTGATAATTTGTTTTTTTTGATTTTTAGTTAATTTACAATCATTTAAAAATCCCGTTTTCACTTTGTTATTCTGGAGTGCTGAGTTTTGCTTGATGTGTTTGAATGAATAAGTTTAAATGATGTCACACAGATGCGCATGGGAGGCAGCTAAAGGGCTCAAAAGTTAATTCCCGATCAGACCACAAGGTAGCAGAGTGCATTAATCCTCTCTTATCTCCCCACAGACCAAATGCAGAAAATTCCACTTGGTTACACCCCAGGAGACATCAATCCAGTCCCAAGAAGTCATAGCCCGATGTCCTAATTTCCAGTTCCGGTCCCAAGATCCCCACTCTTCTTACCGTTTCAGTATATATCCACCATGTTTACTAACCTGGGCAGTTCTGTTTTGAACTCTTGTCTGTAAAGACCATCTTCTCAACCTTTTTTCGAATTTTGCAGCCAATTCTCAAGTATTATGGGAGGTTTCCCCAAACCTCTTTGTGTGTCAAGGCAATTTACCACAATGATGTAAGCATAAGGCTGCAACATACAATGTGAAAAAGTGAAGGAGTCCGAATACCTAATCAAGAAAGCCCAGCAGAGACTACGCATCCTGAGGCGGTTGAAGCGAGCAAGTCTTTCCCCTTCCATCCTCACCATGTTCTGCAGAGACACCATTGAGAGTGTTCTGACCAGCTGCATCACTGTCTGGTATGGCAACTGCAACATATCCAACTGCAAGCACCTGCAAATTGCAACATTATTGGGGTGCCTCTCCCTTCACTACTGAACATATTTTACAAACGCAGTGTCCGCAGACCCTGCAGCATTGTGCAGGACCGCTTACACCCGTCACATGGACTTTTCACTCTTCTGCCATCCAAGAGAAGATACTGCAGCATCAGAGCCAGATCTGCCAGGCTGCAGGAGAGATTTTACCCCAAGCTGTCAGACTCCTTAACGCCAGGCTGCCCCCTGGGACCTTCCACACGGCCTCAACCACCTCTAAAAACAGAACTTTTATACATGCAGGCCACTTTCCTGTAAAGACGAGTGTGCATGGAGAGAAGAACTGAAAATCTCATACTGACTAAGGATTTGGACACTCTTGATATCCTTCTGCTGTGAAACAATCTCACCTGTCATTGTTTACACGTCTTAAACAACGATTATCATACACTGATAATTTCTGCATTATTTATATCTATTATTTATTTATTATATTACATATCTTACACATCAATATTGCTGCTACTTCTTTGTCTTTTCAATGCTCAATTTCTTGTCTTGTTTGTGTTCTAATTTTAAATTTAAATTTTAATTCTATTTTTAATTTATTATTTGCACGTCATGTTGTTACACTGTGGACCCTGAGCTTCGCAATTTCGTCTATCTGTATACTTGTATCTGGTTGAGATGACAATAAAGTTCACTCTGACTTTGACCTTATGGGTCCACCGTATTTAATACGTTAGCTTCTTAAACAAAATACAAAAATATTTCTCTGTTAAATTAAAATTTTTAGAAACTAAATGTTTGGAAATTTTACACTAATCCAGAAAGAAAAAAACTCTGAAACAAAATGTATATTAAAATTCAATACTTTTGCACTACTCTAAATATTTTTAAAATATATTTATTAATATTTCTTCAGTATTCATTCATCTAAGTGACAGTCACCCCAGGGTTCAGCCTCTGTCTCTTGCACATCTGCCCTGTTGGCACACAGTTGGCAGCAGTCTGTGCCCAACTGCCTGTGCAACACTCCAGATACCCACCCTGGTTTCTTGTCTTTTTTGTGTATCTGCCTCTAAACGCGGACATATTAATTAGTGAAGACTTAGTAGGCGCAGATTGGAAAGCAGATGGAAAGAGCATTTAGCTATTTGCTCCATTTTTGTGTTAAGAGGAGCAGGATTACTAGCAGAAGAAGTTTAAAATGCGGATTTAAAATGCCATGAGCTATTAGACAGTGCTTGGAGTCCACAGGAAAGAACAAACAGCCGCGAGAGGCTGCCTGCTGAACCTGAAATAAAGCAGCAACACTGCACTGTGCATGTCATCACCACTTCCAAAATCAAACAGCCTGCTGCTGCGGAAAAATCTAAATTATGATATTAAAAGCCTCTTCATCATCTCATTCATTTTTCATAACTGCTTACCCAGTTCAGCGTCATGCAGGCTGAACTCGTATCTACCACTATACAAGTGCCAACTCTAGGCACCATCCACTCCCTGTTTAACCGAAAGCACATCCCTATGAGGTTTTGTGTGGGTAACTGGAGTACCTCAAAAAAATCATTGAGAAACGTGACATAGATGATGAAGGGGACTGAATTCAAACCCAGACATCTGGAGCCGTGAGCAGCACTGCTGATCCTGATGTTTCCTCTTCCTCACCAACAACAGAAGAAATGTGCTGCCAACCAACTGGAACCAAACAAATCAGTGAACATTAGAAATCTGTCCTATGTGGGATCAGTGACAGGGCCTGGCTCTAGGCATTGACTCGAGGGGCGCCATGCCCAATGAGGTTCCGAAAAGTCATTTCATATGTGATCATGAGGGGTCTGATCTCCAAGGGGGACACTCATCTGCTCGTTAATTTCATATGCGATTGTGAGGGTGTCGATCTTCAAGGATGAACACTCGCTCATCAGTTTCATAAAGGATCAGGATGGTCCTTATCTTTAAGGGGGACACCCCTCTCCTCATTGATTTCATATGTGATTGCGAGAGTGTCGATCTCCAAGGATGGACCCTTGCTCATCAATGTCACATAGGATAATGGGGGTACTTTATCTTTAAGGGGAGCACTCCACTCCTCATCGATTTCATATGTGATCACGAGGGTGTTGGTCTCCAAGAAAGAAACTCCTCTGTTCATTAATTTCATATGCGATTGCGAGGGTGTCGATCTCCAAGGATGAACCCTCGCTCATCAATTTCATATAGGATAATGAGGGTGCTTATCTTTAAGGGGGACACCCCTCTCCTCATTGATTTCATAAGCGATCATGAGGGTGTCGTTCTCCAAGAGGGAAACTCCTCTGCTCGTTAATTTCATAAGCAATTGTGAGGGTGTCGATCTTCAAGGATGAACCCTGGCTCATCAATTTCATAAAGGATAATGGGGGTACTTTATCTTTAAGGGGAGCACTCCACTCCCTATCGATTTCATATGTGATCACGAGGGTGTTGGTCTCCAAGGGGGAAATTCCTCTGCTCGTTAATTTCATGTGCGATTGTGAGGGTGTCGATCTTCAAGGATGAACCCTCGCTCATCAATATCATATAGGATAATGGGGATGCTTTATCTTTAAGGGGAGCACTCCACTCCTCATCGATTTTATATGTGATCACGAGGGTGTTGGTCTCCAAGAGGGAAACTCCTCTGTTCATTAATTTCATGTGCGATTGTGAGGGTGTTGATCTCCAAGGATGAACCCTCGCTCATCAATTTCATATTGGATCATGGGGATGCTTTATCTTTAAGGGGAGCACTCCACTCCTCATCAATTTCATAAGCGATCATGAGGGTGTCGTTCTCCAAGAGGGAAACTCCTCTGCTCGTTAATTTCATAAGCGATTGCGAGGGTGTCGGTCTCCAGGGATGAACTCCCACTCAACACTTTCATATAGGATCATAAGGGTGCTTATCTTTAAGGGGGACACTCCACTATGATTGTTTTCATATGTGATTGTGAGGTTGTCGATCTCCAAGGATGAATCCTCGCTCATCAATATCATATAGGATAATGGGGATGCTTTATCTTTAAGGGGAGCACTCCACTCCTCATCGATTTCATATGTGATCACGAGGGTGTTGGTCTCCAAGAGGGAAACTCCTCTGTTCATTAATTTCATATGCGATTGTGAGGGTGTTGATCTCCAAGGATGAACCCTCGCTCATCAATTTCATATTGGATCATGAGGGTGCTTATCTTTAAGGGGGACACCCCGCCCCTCATCGATTTCATATGCGATCACAAGGTTGTCGATCTCCGAAGGGGAATACCTCCCCACTCATCGATTTCATATGCGTTTGTGAGGACAACAATGTCTAAAAAGGACCCCCTTACCACTCGTCAATTTCATTTGCAATAGTGGCGGGCACCGATCTTGAAGAACCCCCACCTTTGCTTGTCAATATCATATGCTTTTGTGAGTGAATGGAAGTACAAACGATATCGCATCTATGACAATATACAAACTGGAAGTGATCATGACTATCTAGAAAATCCCAGTGCCAGCCTGTCAAAGCACTTCATCCCAACTGGACTACGTGCCACCAGTCTGTAGTCATAGCACCATGTATTGAAATATAAACCATTGTAAACACTTAAAGTTGATCACACTCTATTATGCAAAACAAATGTGCCAAAATAAACACCCATCCCATATCATCAGGTCACCATATCAGTCTGTTAGGTGACACAGGTGGCCATTTAGGGCACCAACACCCAAGGGGCGCCGTTTCTCAAAGTTGAGGCAGTTAAGGCAGCGTGCGCTTTGGATAGTGAGTTGCACTGTTACTATAACTCAAGCGATGTGTGCTTCATATCTTTCCATTATCTCCATGCTATGGATAGCAGAGGGTACCGTTTTTACTAAGACAAGTGGCCCACAGTCCAAATCTTTCCACCTCTCCCTCATCCATTCACACTGTGGACACCATCTAACTAGCTGTCCCTCTCACTCTGCACATAATGGAGTAGCCCGGGCATCCCATACGTTCATAAGGAGCAACAGCAACCATGTCATGACATGTGTCAGGTGACAGATCTCTCAGAATATACACTTTACAAAAGACTCAAAGTGACAGTTGACAATAACTAAAGCCAGTGTCTCATTATGTGACTTCTAGTGGTTGGGTACATCAGAACTGCTGACTGCAGTGGCTGATCTTGTCATCAGATTATGTCAGGTGACATGTTTGGATATTGCTGGGCATGTCAGCATCTGTTGGAAAAACGAGAGATTCCCTGATCTTGACTTTACTGACGATGCTGTGATCTTCGCAGAGTCAATATAGACTTTAATCGGGGATCACGAGAGACTGAGTGAGGGGTCTGAGTATCTGGGCTTGCGATGGTCCTGATAAAAATCAAGATCTAGGCCTTTAATGTCCTCTTGGACACGGCCATCAGCAGTGTGTCTGTCTGCGGAGAGAGTGTCGACCTCATCAAGAGGTTTACTTACCTCAGCGGTGACATTCATGTCTCTGGTAACTCCTCCTATGAAGTAAGTAGACAGATTGGGAGAGCATGGGGGGGGGGTCAAGAGGTCACTGGAAAGGGGTGTGTGGCGCTCCTAATATCTAAAAGGATGAAGGTCCAACTTTTTAGAGTCCTGGTGCTTCTTGTCTTGCTATATGGCTGCGAGACATGGATGCTATTCAGTGACCTGAGATGAAGACTGGACTCCTTTGGTACTGTGTCTCTCTGGAAAATCCTTGGGTACCGTTGGTTTGACTTTGTTTTGCTCATGGAGTCCTGAATGAGGACCATGACCTGCATTGTGAGGGGGCATCACTTATGGTACTACGGCCATGTGGTGCATTTCCCCAAGGGTGATCCAGCTCGTAAGATCCTCATTGTTGGGGACCCGAGTGGCTGGGCTCTTTGGAGAATCCTTGGGTACCGTTGGTTTGACTTTGTTTTGCTCACAGAGTCTCAAATGAGGCACATGACCTGCATTGTGATGGAGTGTCAGTTACGGCACTACGGCCACGTGGAGTGATTCCTTGAGAGTGATCCTCATTGTTGAGTGGCTGGACCTGGCCAAGGGGACGCCAATGTAACACCTGATTGCAGCAGACAGTTGGTTGTTTCTGGAGGGTGGGACTGGATCGCAAGTCTGCCACGGGGGGTTGCCAACTAAGATCCCCATCTGTTTCATCACGTGGTGGGTGTGTCGACATGCTGTACCAGAGCATGCTCCCCAACCTGACCTGACCCGATTCATTGATTGTTACCTTCTACATACTCAGAGCCACCACTAGAACTAAAGACAAAATCAAACCTGTCAGAATTTGTCGGGCTGAGTCTCCGACGAGTTAGATTGAGTGGTTAGGGGTGTCACATTACACAGCGGGCTTCATGGACACACATTGCTGACTGCCTCTCTAAGGTTATGTAAGTAAGGACTACGAGAAACAGTTGCTGGAAAGGTCGTAGTCGAATGTGACATGTTCTGAACAGAGGAACCAATAAGAAAAAATGACAAACATTTGCCTACAAGAACCTTGGGCAGAAGCAGTCTGGGCCCCCATTTTAAAGGTGGCATTGCAATTCCAAAGAGAAATGAATGAAATATTAACAAATCCAAAAGGAGTGCTGATTTAGTTCCCGGCATGAGATTAACTTTAAAACAAAGCAAAATGGACAATCCTTTGAGCTCCCGAAAATAAAAAATATTATACCAATGAGAAATGAAACACATTCTGTTTGGTCCCCTTGCCAGGGGTTAGATGAATAATCTGTGTGATCTATTCAGAATTCATTTATCCAATTTTATTCATACTTGCTGTTTAAAATAACTTATTTGCAATCTGTCAAATGCTGGCCATCTGGGCTTAATTTATAACTTGTGCTTACATTGAGTTGGGTCTGCAATCAGATGGAAGTGCTCCATGAATCCATCAGTTCGGCACATTCATCCATCCTGACCAGAAAAGTTGCATTGAAACCTGAAACTGAACATCCACCCTCAGTCAGCAAACCCAGTGACTCCGCGTGGTAACCGTGGCTGTCGAATTGCCTGACTTCACACTTTAATAATTCTGCAGCACATACAGCGCCCTCCATAATGTTTGGGACAAGGATAAAGGAAGAAGTGAAGGTAAAGGATGGGCCGGTTTGTTGTGTTTTTGTTTTCGACTCCTAAAGTCCTCGGTGATCCCTTTGAGCAGCTAGAACAGGGGGAAAGAGAACGGGACGAGAGGCGCTGAGTTCTTTTCTGGTTTTAGAATGTTTGTCTTTATATTTCTATAGTTGCTCAGACACATTAATTGTGTTTTTTTGATGGATTTATTAATGTGATGTGTCAATAAGTTTCAGTTTTGAAATTTTTAATAATTGATATTTGTGGATATCACCTTGTTTTTAATAAAGAAATGTCTATTTGTGTGCCATCTTGTCTGAGTCTCTCACCCAGGATTATCCTCAGTACAGATTACAAAATGCCACGCGTTTGAACTGTTGCAGGTACATGGCATGGTGGGTATGGGACATCATTATAGATGGGTAACTAGAAATGGCACTGCAGATAGATAGATAGATAGATAGATAGATAGATAGATAGATAGATAGATAGATAGATAGATAGATAGATAGATAGATGTGAAAGGCACACAAACACACGAGACCCTCAAAATAGACAATATGAGGACAAAACATTTCAACTTTATACAAAAGTAGCACTTGACTTCTAAAGTTGATTTAATCTGTTCAGTTCCTGTACAACCGATGTCATGGCATGGTGGGTATGGGGCATCATTATAGATGGGTAACTAGAAATGGCACTTCAGATAGATAGAAAGAAAGAGTAAAGGTGCTATATGATAGATACTGTGGAGCCGTTCCGGACACAGACAGGCGGACATGTTACTCACTACCACACGTTTATTATGTACAATATTTACAATTAAATGGTCACTCAGACCCAGTTCAAATAAGTGCACAAACCCCAAACACAGTCCTGGCCATACAATGCCTTCTCTTCGGGCCGCCTCCACACTCTCTTCTGCCTCGTCCTGCTTCCACCCGACTCCAGCCCTGAATGAAGGGAGACAGCCCATTTTATAGTCTCCCGGATGAGCTCCAGGTAATTCCTGGCATTCCCCTCTTGGCCACGCCCTAGCATGGCGGAAATGCCGGATGTTCTCCCGGCAGCTCTCCGGGTGTCCTTATAAATCTTCCCCCCAGCACTTCCGCCACACCAGGAGTCACAAGTCCCCAAGGCATTGGGGCGCCTCCTGGCGGTGACCACGGGCCCCTACAGGGTGGGGCTTCCATGCCCTGAACCCGTGGCCCCCAAAGCAACCAGGAAGGCGGCCCCCACATGATCCCATATGGGCACACGCCCACTTCCGGTCCTTCAAGGCGTCCCAGCTGGGTCGTGACCCCTGGCATCCTCGACAATAGATAGATAGATAGATAGATAGATAGATAGATAGATAGATAGATAGATAGATAGATAATGAAAGGCACTATATGATAGATAGATAGATAGATAGATAGATAGATAGATAGATAGATAGATAGATAGATAGATAGATAGATAGATAGATAGATAGATAGATAGATGTGAAAGGCACACACACACATGAGACCCTCAAAATAGACAATATGAGGACAACACATTTCAACTTTATACGAAAGTAGCACTTGAATTCTAAAGTTGATTTAATCTGTTCAGTCCCTGTACAACCGGTGTCAGAGTTTGGTCCGAATTGCCGGCAGTAAGTCGAGCCCGTTTCCAGTTAGAGTTGGACTCCGCCAGAGCTGCCCTTTGTCACCGATTCTGTTCCTAACTTTTATGGACAGAATTTCTAGGTGCAGCCAAGGTGTTGAAGGGGTCCGGTTTGGTGGACTAAGGACTGGGTCACTGCTTTTTGCAGATGATGTTGTCCTGTTTGCTTCATCAGGCCGTGATCTTCAGCTCTCTCTGGAATGGTTCGCAGCTGAGTGTGAAGCGGCAGGGATGAGAATCAGCACCTCCAAATCAGAGACCATGGTCCTCAGCCGGAAAAGGGTGGAGTGCCCTCTTAGGGTTGGTAGCAAGATCCTGCCCCAAGTGGAGGAGTTCAAGTATCTCGGGGTCTTGTTCACGAGTGAGGAAAGAATGGAGCGTGAGATCGACAGGCGGATGGGTGCGGCGTCCACGGTGATGCGGGCTCTGCATCGGTCTGTCGTGATGAAAAAGGAGCTGAGCCATAAGGCAAAGCTCTTAATTTACCAGTCGATCTACGCTCCTACCCTCACCTATGGTCATGAGCTATGGGTAGTGACCGAAAGAACGAGATCGTGAATACAAGCGGCTGAAATGAGTTTCCTCCGCAGGGTGTCTGGGCTTTGCCTCAAAGATAGGGTGAGGAGCTCAGTCATCCGGGAGGGGCTCAGAGTAGAGCCGCTGCTCCTCCGCATCGAGAGGAGTCAGATGAGGTGGCTCGGGACGCCTCCCTGGTGAGGTGTTCCACGCACGTCCAACCAGTAGGAGGCCCCGGGGAAGATCCAGGACACGCTGGAAGGACTATGTCTCCCAGCTGGCATGGGAATGCCTCGGGATTCCCCCGGAAGAGCTAGAAGAAGTGGCCGGGGAGAGGGAAGTCTGGGCCTCTCTGCTCAAGCTACTGCCCCCGCGACCCGACCCCGGATAAGCGGAAGAAGATGGATAGATGGATGGATGAAACTAAATACTGTTAAGGTAAGAAAAGGCACTTCGTAATCACCATCATAATGGTACCATTCTGTATACAGTTGTGCTACTTGCATGCTGTAATATTTCTTGATTCTCTCATTTCAGACACTATTTGAGTTGGAGTCAATGGAGGTGCTGTAGAAATGTATCCAAATAGTTGAGATCACGCAGGCTTCAACCTTGCAAAGAGGAGAAAAAGAGGATGTACCATCGGTGGTCACCGTGCAGTTGTTCACATCCTGATTTTGTCTGAGGGACATGTCACCCTCTGTGCAGCCTTTAGCCACCATGGAACCCACCAGCATTACAGGACCATATAACACAGTTTTTTTTTTCTGCAGTTTCTCAATGATCTTAGAGGCGGACTGATGGCAACGGGAATAACAAGAGCAGAGCCCGCCAGGGCAGGCTTATGTGACTCTTTAGGATCACACATTTTCCATGGGAGATGTTTCGGCTTCAGTTCTTTCATTTTGATTGCACTCTCGTCAAGGTGAGAGAAGTAATGTCCAATGATCTGATGCACGTGGATCTGTTCTGACAACAAAGTTTCATTTGGAGTCGACTGTTGGGATTGGCCAGACAGAGGTGCTTTTTGGAGAATATAGTTAGAGGTTTTAGATTTGTGCTTAGTGTTTTGAAATAATGGAGATGCAATTACAGAAAATGTGTTTTTTTGCATTTATCCCTTTCTTGTCTTTATTTAGAAAGTCATGGCAAGCTTTTATGATGAAAAGCAAAGTAAACGGTTCTCTGTCAGATGGCCAAGAGCAATAGCAGTGAGTAGGCAGTATGGACCGAAAGCTGTATGCAACCTTCAACAATTTTAAAAGAAAAGGCCCATTTGTTAGAGTTTAGAGTCTAGACAGTACATATAAAATAACTACTGAATGGGTTATATGCCAGAAGCCTGCTTTTAGAAGATTCTTGTTTCCTAAGGTTTTGATTTCTTGCCATCATTACAATATTGTTCTTCTGAATACCTTCATACTGAAGCTTATCATTCCTAAAGGAATCTCATTTAATATTTCATAAGGCAGACCAATCTGTTCTCAAACCTGTTTAACATGCGTTGAGATTCATGTGGGCCATAAACTAAAGAAAAACCCACCATGACCTACTAGTAAAAGCTTGACCGAACAACTGTGTGGCGGATGGCCGGGACACCTCTGGCCCGGGAGAACAAGTATGGACAGCACAGTACCTCCCCTGGGACGCTAGAGGGCAGCCCCCATGCGTAGCAGTGGTGCCTTGGGTTCCAGCAGGGCTCCATGGGAGATGGAGTTCTTTACAACCCTGCTGGGATCCGGGGGGTGGCCACCTAGGGGGTGCTGCAGTGGTTCCTGAGCCTGTGTGGGTGGTTCTTCTGCCACATCTGGAAGTGCTGTTGGAAACAGGTCATCAAACACCTGGAGCAGGAACCAGCAGCCACCACTGCGAGAGCCAGTGTGGGGAGGAGAGGAGAGTGGAGGAGGAAGAAGAAGAAGAAGAAGAAGAAGAAGAAGAAGAAGAAGAAGAAGAACAACAACAACAACAACAACAACAACAACAACAACAACAACAACAACAACAACAACAACAACAACAACAGAAGTATTCATTGTGCTTATTGGGACTGTGCTGTGCCTGTGGGAACAGGGAAGGCATTGCCCACAGGCAGAAGAAAATAAAATCAAAACATTTATTTGTTTTTATAAGTGTGCCTCCCATGTCTGTCTGTGTTGGGTGAGCGCTGATATAGCGCCTTTGGCACAACTGATTCTGGTTAAAATTGGTGCCATTGGTGTGCATGCTCTTCAGGTGTTCCCAGGCTTTTTCTTTCTTTTGCATCCTAAAGACCAGTTACTCTAAACTGGAATATTGTGATACAGTACGCCGTGGCAAAAAAGGCGATGGTTCTTGCTTTGCCCCCCATCTGCAGGACCACCCCCGAAGTTGCCTGAATGGTTAGAACATGAGTAGGTGCCCCCTTCTATTAAAGCTGTTATTGGAGTTCACCATACCTCTGAGTTCGCCATCCAAGCGGTGGGTCGGAGTTCGGGGGGCTGGACTATACGGGCATCATACAGGGGGCGTGTCTCAGAAGTTTAAAGACTGGATGCCTGAGATCAGGGACCACTAAACATGAACGGATGAAATTATTGTATTTCCAATAAACCGAGTGGCATTTTAACCCTTTGAGCAGAATGGCATAACAAGAACGAAG
The DNA here is from genome assembly GCF_016835505.1 of Polypterus senegalus. Lineage (NCBI taxonomy): Eukaryota > Metazoa > Chordata > Cladistia > Polypteriformes > Polypteridae > Polypterus > Polypterus senegalus. The sequence continues at coordinate 173,918,142 of NC_053163.1, forward strand.
TGCCACAGATGAGCAGTCGGTAGAATTTATTTATGGTCAGCAATGCTTTAAGCGAGGAAATGAAGCTTTGAAAGACGGAGTATAAGGTGAATTTTTTTCGTTCAAGGAAGTTGAATCACATCACAAGGATAAGGGCACGAAAATGTGAGAATAACATAGCCACCTAAAAAAAATGTTAGTAATGTAACGTGTCGCGTTCAAGTCCCCTGAATCATGCCGTCTTGTGATGCTACACTAATATTTGTCTGTTGCTTTATGAGATGACGGAGGGCTAACGTTTTCTTAATTTCCTCCGTAGTGTCGATCGCCTCCTGTATCCCGATGAGCGCGCAATTCTTATTTTTACTTACTCAGTTAAGTGAAAAGACACGAAATAAAGTTCCAGTCAGCACCTTTATGACCCACTTTTTACGTGACAAAGTTCGCCTTTGTTTCCTGGCCCCGCGCTTGTTTTGATCGCGCTTGCACCTGGAAGAAGGTGAGAGTGGTTACGAGCGCGCGTGCGTTCGTGCGGGCGGGCGCGCGCACCTCCTCGTGTCTCCGCTTAAAGTGTGCCAGATGGCAGGAGCTGATTCATAATCTGACGTCCGCGGCAGGAATCTCATTTAGTTTGGGCGGCCCACCAGCATTTCTAATTGGTGAGAGGAAGATATGTGTGAAAGGGGGGAAAAAACACATCTTTATTTGGGTTTGTGATTCCACTGGCATTTACACTTGAGGGAGGCGAGATGCTTCCACTCATGGACGCATAGACACACGCGCGCGCGCACGCGCTGACACATCGGTTTTTTATTTCTTTTTTTTGGCAGGGAGATGGGAGCTCGTTCCAGACAGGGGGCAGTTACTGAACACAGGAACGAGGGAGGATTTGCTTTCTAGACTGTAACTTCTGATTAACCGCTTTGTCCCATTATCCGTGTAGCACCTATCCCGCGTGAAGTTCCATGCAGACAGGCAACGGACAAGGCTCGGAGTGGTTGCTTTCCTGCTTCAACTGTTTGCCACGCGAGAGGCGACCCAAGCAATCGTGGGAAGGAAATTAAAGATGCCAATGAGGTGGCGAGAATGAATCAGGGTTAACGCCACCCTAATCAGTTTGTGAGAAAATGAAGCGGGTGGACTTTGGGGCACCACTGGAGACCGATCGTCCCCACTCACATTCCACACAAGCTAGCCAGGTGTAAGACGAGTTAGCTTCCGAATGACAAGAGTAAGCAGGACGAAAAAAAAAAAAAAAAAACATAGAACATCCTTTCTTATTCTTATAGCCGCCGGCCATGCATAGCCCTTAGGATGTGCTACATGTAGGAAATGCCAAGGTGCCAACGAGGTGCAGAAAACAAAATCCGCAGCTCGCACATCTGTCCTCGGAGATGCTGCAGGGGAGGAAATGTGAGAGAACTGTTTGAATTTGCGAAATGCGTGCCAAGCTGCTTTCTAAAGCATTTGAAGTTTTTCAAAGAAAAAAAAAAGAAGAAATAGAGAGAATTGTTAATGCATTATAATGTTGTCAGGGTGCTAAAGCAGAAAGGGTGCCATCCTTCCCGATTTTTCTCCAACTCATATTTTGTCCCAGGGAAGAGATGCCATGAAATTCTGAATGGTAAAAATGTGAAATCATTCAGCCTTGGGTACAATCTGTACCCAAAAAAGCGTGGATGTCACCAGGCTCATCCTGAAGGCGCACGTGTCACTAAATGCCGCGGAGGAGTGTGGCCGTGTCATGCGGACTGCTACTTAAGGAGCACTGAGCACGATATTGACATTAAAGCGTGAAGAGCACTTGTGAGACGTGTGGACCTCTGGCGTGTGGGGGCTTTCACAGTGGATTCCCAGTGCGTTAAAGTAAAAAAAAAGTGAAAAAGCATTTCCTTCACGATCTTGTTTTCAATTAATCCATATACTGCATGTTTAAGTTTTGACGAGGTTACTTACTTAAAATGCATACAAATTCTATTTTGATAAAATCTGCTGCATGTCAAAAACATATAACAAGGATTCAGCTCCTTGGGAGTTTTTATATTTATTTTCAATACATCACTGAATCACAATGGACTTAATTTGGCTGTTTAATGTCAAACTGAGAACAGATAGATAGATAGATAGATAGATAGATAGATGTAAAAGGCACTATATGATAGATAGATAGATAGATAGATAGATAGATAGATAGATAGATGGTGAAAGGAACTATATGATAGATAGATAGATAGATAGATAGATAGATAGATTTGTAAGGCACTATATGATAGATTAAAATATACTGTTTATTTACTATTTGTTTAGTCAGTCAGTAAGTGTCCAACCCACTATATCCTAACACAGGGTCACAGGGGTCTGCTGGTGCCAATCCCAGCCCACCGCAGGGCACACACACACCCACACACACTAAGTACACACTAGGGACAATTTAGGATCACCAATGCGCCTAACCTGCATGTCTTTGGACTGTGGGAAGAAACGCACGCAGACACAGGGAGAACATTCAAGCTCCACACAGGGAGGAACTGGGAAGCGAACCCAAGTCTCCTTACTGTGAGGCAGCAGCGCTACCACTGTGCTGCCCACTATATGTTTAATTTAAGGAAATTTGAAGAAAACCAGGATTTAATTTCAGCAATGCAGTCAATAAGCAAAGATGGTGGAAAATATGAGGCGGGTTTCATCAGCATAACAGTGAAAATGAATGTTATATTTACAAAAGATATTGCCAAGAGGATGAAGGTAAATAATAAAAAGAAGAGGTCCCAGGGCTCTGCACACCTGAAGTAACAGTGGTGGGTTGGGATGTGAAAGTCTTAACCTGAATGAACTGAGTGTGACCTGAGACGTAGGATCTGAACCAATCTAGTGAAGTGCGGGTAATGCCAATCAAAGATAATCTATTAGATAGATAGATAGATAGATAGATAGATAGATAGATAGATAGATAGATAGATAGATAGATAGATAGATAGATAGATAGATAGATAGATACTTTATTAAGCCCCAAGGGGAAATTCACATACTCCAGCAGCAGCATACTGATAAAAACAATAAATAAAGAGCAATAAAAGCACAGTGCAAGTTAAAAAATGCAGGTGGAGAGTGTGAGGCAGGTATAACACACAATATCTTTGTATAATGTTAACGTTTACCCCCCTGGGTGGAACTGAAGAGTCGCATAGTGTGGGGTCTCCTCAGTCTGTCAGTGGAGCAGGATGGTGACAGCAGTCTGTCGCTGAAGCTGCTCCTCTGTCTGGAGATGATCCTGTTCAGTGGATTCTCCATGATTGACAGGATTCTGCTCAGCGCCCGTCGCTCTGCCATGGATGTCAAACTGTCCAGCTCCGTGCCTACAATAGAGCCTGCCTTCCTCACCAGTTTGTCCAGGCGTGAGGCGTCCCTCTTCTAAATTCTGCCTCCCCAGCACACCACTGTGTAGAAGAGGGCGCTCGCCACAACCGTCTGGTAGAACATCTGCAGCTTCTTATTGCAGATGTTGAAGGGTGTCAACCTTCTAAGAAAGTATAGTCGGCTCTGTCCTTTCTTGCACAGAGCATCAGTATCGGCAGTCCAGTCCAGTTTATCATCCAGCTGCACTCCCAGGTATTTATAGGTTTGCACCCTCTGCACAGTCACCTCTAATGATCACGGGGTCCATGAGGGGCCTGGGTCTCCTAAAATCCACCACCAGCTCCTTGGTTTTGCTGGTGTTCAGGTGTAGGTGGTTTGAGTCACACCATTTAACAAAGTCTTTGATTAGGTTCCTATACTCCTCCTCCTGCCCACTCCTGATGCAGCCCACCATAGCAGTGTCGTCAGTGAACTTTTGCACGTGGCAGGATTCCGATGTGGAAGTCCAATGTGTATAGGCTGAACAGGACCGGAGAAAGTCAGTAAGGAGAGTGGTATGATAAATAGTATCAAAGGCCGCACTCATTCTCCCCAACGCACATGTATCTTATGTTATTCATGTGTTAACTAACTTGCTTTCTCTTGGTTTTGAAGGTGCTCATCATCATTATGATATTAAGTTATTCATTCTGCATTTCTGAGTTTGCCAGTTATTTCAGCCATTATTATTTTGTGACCATGCCACTGACACTGAAGTAGGCGCAGCTTTTCTGCATTTAGTATTGTTTGTTTGTACCCATGATATTAATTGTCCTTATTAAGACACAATTAAAGAGACAAAGGTGATTTTGACTCCTGCTCACAATATGATTTTTTTCCTCACCATTTTCCGTTTTTGCGTTTGTATTTTTTAATATATTAAAGTTTTGTTCCCATAAGAGCACCCAAGCTTTTACATTAAGCATTTAAGAAGAACCTCAGTTAACGTTAGTTTAAGAAAAATTTACAGAACCTTTGGCTACAAACATTTTGACGCAGAATTTGTCGCTTTATTTTAACTAGGGTGCTCCAGCCCCCTGCTCGCTTCGCTTGTCCACCCCTGAGTTTGTTTAACCGGATATACAATTTAAAGAGATTGTTATTTTCACGAGTGAGGGAAGAATGGAGCGTGAGATCGACAGGCGGATCGGTGCGGCATCCGCAGTGATGCGGGCTCTGCATCGGTCTGTCATGGTGAAAAAGGAGCTGAGCCATAAGGCAAAGCTCTCAATTTACCAGTCGATCTACGCTCCTACCCTCACCTATGGTCATGAGCTATGGGTAGTGACCGAAAGAACGAGATCGCGAATACAAGCGGCTGAAATGAGTTTCCTCCGCAGGGTGTCTGGGCTTTCCCTTAAAGATAGGGTGAGAAGCTCAGTCATCCGGGAGGGGCTCAGAGTAGAGCCGCTGCTCCTCCGCATCGAGAGGAGTCAGATGAGATGGCTCGGGCATCTGATCAGGATGCCTCCTGGACGCCTCCCTGGTGAGGTGTTCCGGGCACGCCCAACCGGGAGGAGGCCCCGGGGAAGACCCAGGACACGCTGGAGGGACTATGTCTCCCGGCTGGCCTGGGAACGCTTGGGATTCTCCGGAAGAGCTGGAAGAAGTGGCCGGAGAGAGGGAAGTCTGGGCCTCTCTGCTTAAGCTGCTGCCCCCGCGACCCGACCTCGGATAAGCGGAAGAGGATGGATGGATGTTATTTTCATGGTAATTGTTACATAAGCATTATTTTCACTTTTACTTTAAAACTTTTGTAAAAGCAATACTTGTCCTTTATTTCCGGCCCCGGGTGAGGTTAAATCTCTTTCTCACAGGACGTATAACGCCGCTCGCGTTGTGAAGGGGGGACGGCTGAACGCACGCTAAGGAGATGCCAGCGGATCATGTTGGCTTGCTGCTGCTGCTGGTGAGCTGCGTGTTCTGCTTGTTGCTTGTCGACGTTTTAAGAGCTGGTTAGCACATGATGCCAATGTCTGCCAAAAAGCATTCCAACAACTGCTAGGTTAAATGTCCGTGGACTTGTTTTAAATGTTGTCTCACTGCCTTGTCTTCCGAGAAGATCGAGTCTCCCTCCCAAGATTTTTTTTATAATAGAGAGATGTACTTATGATCTTCCCGGCTACAGACCTCAGTTAAAATGACGGACCATTCATTTGGTTTGCCCCACAAGCATCTCTACACCTCTCGCTCATTTGCTTCCTTTTCTAATAGTCCTTTGGACTTGTCTTAATTCCATCTGGCTACAACCGAGTTAGACGTGTCCTCTGTGACAGATAGGGAGCGTAATCGTCCCCTTGAACCCTCAGACCAGACGCCAGACACCAGATAAAAGTCCAGAATAATGACTTTAATAATTTAAATAGTGCACAAAACACCTCCACCTCCACAGTATACAATAAATAATCAATAATAAACACAATCAGTAATCAATCCTCCACACCTCCCAGCAGCTCAGTCACCCTTCCTCCCAACTCAACTCACTGCTGGGATCTCCCACAGTCCTTTTATACTTCTTGACCCGGAAGTGTTTCTGTCCCTCAGTCCATGTGACTTTATAACACTTCCGGGTTGGGAAAACTCCTTTTCTTCAGCCCAGAAGTACGTCATTCCCTCTGTCCCCTCGACTGGGAAGTACTTCCGGGCTATAAGGCAAATAGAAATCTCTGAGCCTCCCTGCAGCGTCCCCTAGCAGCCCCCATGGTATCCAGTAGGGCTGTGTATTAAAACTCCAAGGTCCATGAGGCTGGAATTCGGGCCACTTCCATGTTTCAGGGAGGGCTCCATCTGGTGGCCTGGGGGTATTGGCCGGGATAACCTGCCGCCCATATACCACACCTGTTATTACTGGATTCATGAAGGTTGTCTGTATCTCAGTATGTGAGAATTGAACAAGAGCAGTTGATTTCTTCTGAGTATTCAGAAAATTGTTTTTTCTTTGCCAACTCAGCCATCAAGAAAGTGCTTGTGCCCAGCTGCTGAAGTGCCTAGACAGCTGTTCCTGTTTTTATGTGGACAGATGACAACCAAGAGGTTAAACATTTATCTTGTCTACAAGCTGTCTGTCTTACAGCCAATCAGCAGCCGCCCCATTCCCGTTTGTCTGCTCAACTGACTGACCAGCCTAGCCATCAGTGCCCTTGTTTTGCTTGTTGCCCGAACCATGCCACTGAAGATGCCATATCAGTCTCTTTGTGACTACTGAGCCCACCAGGGTGTTCTTCCTTCTTCATGATATTCCAGACAGTTGGTTTAGGACATCCTAAGGTTTCACCGATGTTTTCAATAGTTTTATTCTTGTTTTTCAGCCTCATAATGGCTTCTTTGACTACCACTGTCACAGCTCTTATCCTCATGTTAAACAATGGCAACTACAGACTCCAAAGGGTAGAAGCAAGCCAAGGTATCTTATGAGGCCATGAAACCCACCTGAGGAATCACAAACACCTGGGATGCCAATTGTCCCAAACGTTATGGTGCCCTGAAAAGGGGAGGTGGGTAAGTAGAAAAAGTGTTGTGTGACTGAAATGTCTGCAATTCTCCTTCACTAAAAGTCGGTAGTGTGCGCTTCAATGACGATGTTTGAATTGTTTGATTTGTCATTTTAAACCGTGGAGCTGAGGGCTAAATCAAGAGAATAAGTGTCTTTGTCCCAAACGTCATTCAGGGCACAGTATATACGTTATATTAAATAGCGAAGATACAGTTTTACAATCACAAGTTCAATCACATATTAATCAGATTATCAGGACAGCATTTTTTTCACTTAAGGAATACAGCAAATTAATTTAGATCCCTTAGAACTTTGCAAGATGCTGAAAAATTTGTTCACGCTTTTGTTTTTAGTGGACTAGGTTACTGTAATGCACTCCTATCAGGACCACCCAAAAAAGACATCAATCGGTTGCAACAAGTGCAGAATCCAAACTTAACTAAGAAAAGAAAATCCGAGCACATCACCCCAGTTCTGATGTCACTACACTGGCTACCCGTGCCATTTAGAATTGACTTTATGGTTTACAAAGCCTTAAATCAGTGGTGCCCAGTGCGTCAATCACGATCGACTGGTAGATCGGAAAGGTAGTGCAGGTAGAGTAACATTGTTTTAAACATTAGTCTTTCTTTACGTTGCACCACGGCGTGTGGTTCGTTTATTTGACAGCATGTAGATTGAGGTAATTACATTCATGGCATTTGTAGTCTGGATCACAATCTGATTGTATGGGTGGTTACCTACCAGATAATACGTGTGGTTGGTCTGCAAGTTGGCAAACATCCGCCACAGTGCCCTCTTCAGTTGCAAGACCAACCACAAGCGTTACCTGATAGGTAACCACCCATACAATCAGATTGTGATTCAGACTACGAATGCCATGAATATATATATATATATATACTGTAATATATATATATATATATATATATATATATATATATATATATTGTGGAGGACTGCCGGCTTCGTACACCGGTCCACCCCCCTAGGCCGCCAGGAGGAGCTCTCCCGACAGCAGGATCGTGCCCCGACTTCCAGCAGGGGATCATGGACCTTGGAGAGTTTTTACACAGCCCTGCTGGATACCTTGGGGGCCGCTGGGAGTCGCTGTAGGGGGGCTCGTGGGCTCATCTGTGCCCTATAACCCGGGAGTACGTCACGGTCACATGACAGGAAAGAACGACGTGCTCCCGGGTTGAAGAAAAGGACTGTTCACCCTGACCCGGAAGTAATAAAGACCTGTGGACTTAATTGGGCAGGAACACCTCCGCGTCAGGGGCTATAAAAGGACTACGGGCCAGTCCAGACAGGGAGCTGAGCTGGGAGGTAGGAGGGCGAAGTGTCTGGGCGAGGACGAGAGATTATTGTGTGTGTTTGGTGATTTATGAGAAGAGTGGAAGGTGCTTGGTGCACTGGGATAAGGATAATAAAGAAGTCTTGGACTTTTATCCATTGTCTGGAGTTGTGCCTAAGGGTTCAAGGGAGCACCAGTGCCCCTACTGTCACTATATATATATATATATATATATATATATATATATATATATATATATGTATATATATATATATATATATATATATACAGTGGTGTGAAAAACTATTTGCCCCCTTCCTGATTTCTTATTCTTTTGCATGTTTGTCACACAAAATGTTTCTGATCATCAAACACATTTAACCATTAGTCAAATATAACACAAGTAAACACAAAATGCAGTTTTTAAATGATGGTTTTTATTATTTGGGGAGAAAAAAAATCCAAACCTACATGGTCCTGTGTGAAAAGTAATTGTCCCCGAACCTAATAACTGGTTGGGCCACCCTTAGCAGCAATAACTGCAATCAAGCGTTTGCGATAACTTGCAATGAGTCTTTTACAGCGCTCTGGAGGAATTTTGGCCCACTCATCTTTGCAGATTTGTTGTAATTCAGCTTTATTTGAGGGTTTTCTAGCATGAACCGCCTTTTTAAGGTCATACCATAGCATCTCAATTGGATTCAGGTCAGGACTTTGACTAGGCCACTCCAAAGTCTTCATTTTGTTTTTCTTCAGCCATTCAGAGGTGGATTTGCTGGTGTGTTTTGGGTCATTGTCCTGTTGCAGCACCCAAGATCGCTTCAGCTTGAGTTGACGAACAGATGGCGGACATTCTCCTTCAGGATTTTTGGTAGACAGTAGAATTCATGGTTCCATCTATCACAGCAAGCCTTCCAGGTCCTGAAGCAGCAAAACAACCCCAGACCATCACACTACCACCACCATATTTTACTGTTGGTATGATGTTCTTTTCTGAAATGCTGTGTTCCTTTTACGCCAGATGTAAGGGGACATTTGCCTTCCAAAAAGTTCAACTTTTGTCTCATCAGTCCACAAGGTATTTTCCCAAAAGTCTTGGCAATCATTGAGATGTCTCTTAGCAAAATTGAGACGAGCCCTAATGTTCTTTTTGCTTAACAGTGGTTTGCGTCTTTGAAATCTGCCATGCAGGCCGTTTTTGCCCAGTCTCTTTCTTATGGTGGAGTCGTGAACACTGACCTTAATTGAGGCAAATGAGGCCTGCAGTTCTTTAGACATTGTCCTGGGGTCTTTTGTGACCTCTCGGATGAGTCGTCTCTGCGCTCTTGGGGTAATTTTGGTCGGCCGGCCACTCCTGGGAAGGTTCACCACTGTTCCATGTTTTTGCCATTTGTGGATAATGGCTCTCACTGTGGTTCGCTGGAGTCCCAAAGCTTTAGAAATGGCTTTATAACCTTTACCAGACTGATAGATCTCAATTACTTCTGTTCTCATTTGTTCCTGAATTTCTTTGGATCTTGGCATGATGTCTAGCTTTTGAGGTGCTTTTGGCCTACTTCTCTGTGTCAGGCAGCTCCTATTTAAGTGATTTCTTGACTGAAACAGGTGTGGCAGTAATCAGGCCTGGGGGTGGCTACGGAAATTGAACTCAGGTGTGATACACCACAGTTAGGTGATTTTTAACAAGGGGCAATTAGTTTTTCACACAGGGCCATGTAGGTTTGGATTTTTTCTCCCTAAATAATAAAAACCATCATTTAAAAACTGCATTTTGTGTTTACTTGTGTTATATTTGACTAATGGTTAAATGTGTTTGATGATCAGAAACATTTTGTGTGACAAACATGCAAAAGAATAAGAAATCAGGAAGGGGGCAGATAGTTTTTCACACCACTGTATATATATTGTATATATATATAGCATTTTTAATGTAGGTAGATCATTTCGACCTGGACATTTTAAAAGTAGCTCGCAAGCCGAAAAAGTGTGGGCACCCCTGCCTTAAATAATCTCGTTCTATCCTATATTTCAGAATGCCTCTCACCTTAGACCTTCAAATGAATGTATGCTTATAATCAGGGCTGTGGAGTCGGAGTTGAGACAATTTTGGGGTTGGAGTTGGCAAAAATGTACCGACTCCGACTCCGACTCCTAATAAATTGAAATTGTAATAAAAAAAAAATACAGCAAGTTCAAATGTCCCATTTCACAAACAATAGTCCTAATGAAGTACTTATCTGATATAAGAATAAAGCCCAGCGCATAGTTGTGTTACTACTAGTGTGAAGTTCAGCTGAGCTATTATACAACCTGACTTTCACATATTATAATCTGGATTATGGTACATTACAAAAAGTGTTTTCATTTTATTTCAGGTATAATGTGTTTAACACGTTCATGTGAGTGTAAACAAGTGTAATGATGTAGGTGGAGGTGTGTGCTATGGCCTGATGTGTGTTCAGGGGTTCTTGTCTTTTGTTTCAACTGGCCAACACAGTAGAGGGTCAGCTTCCTTGCCAGTAGTTCTGTGGTTAAATGGCGTGTATGTTGCCTTCCCTCAATCAACATGGAAAATACCTTAGCATATTAAATACAGAGGAGTCGGAGTTGGGGAGTCGGAGTCAGAAGTACCAGAAACTAAGGAGTCAGAGTCGAAGGATTTATCTACCAATTCCACAGCCCTGCTTATTATTCCAAGAGCTAAACTTAAAAGAAGTGGTGAGGTGGCCTTCTGCTGTTATACACCTAACATCTGGAATAGTTTAACAATAGAAATTCTCCAGGCTAATACAGTGGTGCACTTAAAAAAAAACTGCTAAAAACACATTATTTTATCACGGCTTTCTCATAGCTTCATTTTAGTGTAACCCTGAAATTCTGTGTATACATTGTAAAGAAAGAGACAAAGAAATGATGAAGGTTTGGGGTATCCGTCCCCGTATACTGTCAAGATTTCTTCTCAATATGGTCAGTTTCATGCATAGAACACAGACAACCAAATAATGACAGGCGGACAATTTGTGGGGTGTGAACAGAAGTGGACACACAGAATGCTGAGAAGGACCCACGGTGGTAGATGGGTGGTAGTGATGTCATCAGGTGGGGACCACAGGGAAGGAAGGAACCTGGAAGTGGCTTGTGTTTATCGAGTCCGGGTGAACTCACGGCTGTATTGTTTCGTCTTTCCTGAGGGAACACAGAGAGAAAGGTTAGTACACTGCCATTGTTCCTTGACATGAGATTTTGCGGTGCTCGTCGGGTGTTTAAGCCGCTCCCTATGCGCTTAAAACATTTAATTTTCATTTTATCATATCTCCACAATCTATACTAACTTCTACTTCCTCTGCTGTTGTTTTTCCGGTTTTCTGCGGTGGCGATCTGTGCCACCACCACCTGGTCAGGGCAACATGCAGTCCCTTCATTGATGGATGAAAGGCCAGAGGTCCACATGACCATCATCATCTAATTCTTCCATGTGAAGCCTGAAAACCATGAGGACGGATTCAGATCATTTATGTTGGGTAGAATGCAAAGTCGGGGGCCGGGTGGTCTCATGGCCTCAGAACCCCTGCAGATTTTGTTTTTTTTTTTCTCTCCAGCCCTCTGGAGTTTTTTTTATAATTTTTCTGCCCTCCCAGCTATCGGACCTTACTTTATTCTTTGTTATTTATTATTGCCTAATTTTATTCCTATATTTTTATTTTTTATAAACTTTTCTTTCTTCATCTTGTAAAGCACTTTGAGTTTACATCATTTGTATGAAAATGTACTATAGAAATAAATGTGGTTGTTGTAATACAGCAGACCAGACAGAGAAGTCCTCTTTTGCCTGAACCTCAAGAAGCTTCTACAGGGGTAGCGATCCAAAGGTAAAGTCTTTAGAAAGCTGAACAATATCTGATCACTCCATTTTCTAATGCCATTAGTGTAATCTTTCACTCCTCTGGCAGTCTTTCAGTCGTGAGAGAGAATTGGACGCTAGAAGCACTGGAGAGCTGAACAAAGGTTTGGTTGGTTGGTTATTTTATTTTATTTTATTTATTTTTTATGTATCTGGCTCCCAGGACGATCTCCTCCTGGCTAATAGAGCAAAGTTTATGCAAAGCGCTACCCAGCAGATAAGAACTTCTTTTCTGAACTTTATATTTATCCTACGCATGTGGGTGTTTCAAAAAATCAAATTCATTTTCTATAAATGAACTGCCAGCTCATGTGAAACATACCACATGCAGAAGTCCACACAAACACACAGACACACACGCATATCTCATTATAGACTGCTTCTATAATGACTTGATGGAATTAGTGGCGCCATTGTGAGGCTACAAGCCAACCAGAACTGGAGATCTAAAAATATAATTATTGATTATGAAGTGGGAAAACGCAATTGAGGATTTCAATCTCTAAGGGGAAAGCGGGCAGGAAAGAGTAGAAGTATCTTCTTACCTTATCATCTTCACAACTGAGATTGCCACATAAATCCTCACTGCAGTCCTGGCGCCTTTGGTATGATGATGAAAGAATTCATATCTCTGCTGTCCATTCCTTGAAGATAATAATCAGATACAGATGTGGACACATTTATGCTGGTACCCCTCCATGAAAAAGGAAGAACTCCCAATTGTGTCTGAAATAACTTGAAAGTGAAATCAGTAATTGGCACCCACTGCTCAAAAAATGAAGGTAGCACTTAATCATGCCAGTCTAATGCCAAGTCAATGAAGCTTCAGGGATATTAGTCTGTCCAGTTAGGAAGCACACGCGATTGTGAATCAACTTCACCTGCGTTGGTGCAAATGAAAGTGACAACAGGGGCACTGGAAGAGGCAACAGAAAGACACCCTCCCAAAAGGGGATGGTGGCCACAGACAGTTGCTCTCTCCTTATCCTTCCTGGCCACAGACAGTTGCTCTCTCCTTATCCTTCCTCACTGATACATCTCTAGTTTGACATTTCACTGGTGTCCTTGTCACTACTTGCAGCATGCGGTGGTACTTGCAGCTGATTCAGGTTGCATAGGTAGTCCAGAACCTCCAAGATGGCACATCCATATGATGAAGATTTACTGCACAGCACAGTCTCAAGAGCATGGAGGAGATACCAGGAGATGGGCCATGACACAAGAACTGGACAGGGCCATCGAAGGGCATCAACCTAGCATCAGGACCACTGTCTGCTCCTTTGTACGAGGAGGATCATTGCCAGAGCTCTACAAAATCACTTCCAGCTGCCTATTGGTGTGCATGTTTCTGATCAAACTGTCACAAAAAGACTCCATGAGGGTGGCATGAGGGTCCGACATCCTCTAGTTGGACCTGTCCTCTAACCCATCACTGTGCAGCTAGATTGGCATTTGCCAGAGAAAACACAATTGGCAGCTCTGCCATTGGCACCCCATTCTCTTCACAGATGACAGCAGGTTCACACTGAGCACATGTGACAGACGTGAAGGAGTCTGGAGATGCCGTGATGAATGTTATCCAGCCTGCAATATCACCCATCATGACTGGTTTGGTGGTGGGTGAGTGAAGTTTTTGCGGAATCATATCCTTGAAGGGTCGCACAGACCTCCACGTGTTAGGCAACAGTACCCTGACTTCTGTTAGGTACAAGGATCTCATCCTCATAGCCATCGTCACACCTAAAGCTGACGCAATGGGACCTGGGCTTCTCCGGGTGCAGGACAATGCCCATTCTCATGTGCCCAGAGTGTGTAGGCAGTTCCTGGATGATGAAGTCATTGATGCCATTGACTGACTCTCACGTTCCCCAAACCTGAGTCCAATTGAGAACCTTTGGGACATTATGTATCAGTGCATCTGATGCCACCAAGCAGTGCCACAGACTGTCTAAGAAGCTCACTGATGCCCTGATTACCCAGTACACCATCCGCCGTCTCATCAGGAGCATGCTCAGACTTTATTGGGAGTGCATAGAGGTGCGTGGGGGGGATCTACACAACTGTGGTGTGCAACAGCTCAAGTCAAAAAGGCCACTTTTTAAATAAATAGTCGGCGTACTGGCAGCTTAGCGAGGGGGCGTGGTAGCGTGGCCGGAGCAGTTCCCGGGTGATTCGTGATGCAGACGGTCCTCACTTAAGCGCACAGATGAGGAGTCGTCCGCATCCGTAATTGTTGCCGGGAGCTGCTGATTGCCATACCTGATCCACGTCCCCGGATCATATAATAGAAGCGTAAGGCAGATGAGGGGGTGAGGAAGAAAAAAATAAAGGGAGGTTAATGGAGAAGAAGAAAGCAGGATGGAGAAAGTCGGTGAGAGAGAGAAAAAGTAAGTGATCGAGCACACACTCGCACTGTTTGCAAGCAGCTGGGAGAGGCGAGCCCGAGGGCCGACGGTAGTGGTCGCTCCTGCTGAACGCTTGTTTGGAGCAGGAGTGACCGGGAGAAGGTTGGCTCGCCGCAGCAAAGGCAATGAGAGTCAGGGACTTGAGAAGTGGAAGCCCCAGCGTGAGCGTCCTGGTCGCTGGGGAGCCCAAGTCTCAGTCTGGGTGAGCAGAACCGGAGCCAGGGATTGGAAAGGCCACCAGACCAGTACAGTGAAGAAGGTCAGTTGCATGTAGGGTGACTCCCCTGGTGCATAGCTTGGATTGGAGAAGCAGGGGAGTCACCAGTAAAAGAAGGCAGCGGGCTTTGTCTTAAAAAACTGCTTCCAGCCATTGTTTTAACCTCGGTTTTAATTTTTTTTTGCTATTGGATTTTAACCTCCACCTTTTTTATTAGATTATTTATTTGAATACTGTTTTGATTTTGTTGCTTTTAATAAAAGCACTTTGCACTTTTTGCACCATCCCTTTGCTTTGTTGTGCCTCACTGTCCAGCTCATCGGCGACATTACCGACGGTGTCGGGTTCAGAGCTCCCAGAAGCAAGATGGCAGCATGGAGCGGAACCCACATTATGAGCTGCCACAATGAAATTCATGTCAGTTGGATCAGCCTATGATTTCAATTTTTGACTTTGATTTCCGTTGAGATGTTGAATCCAGATTTGAATGGGTTGGTGATTTTGGTTTCCATTGGCCGTTGTTACATTATTTTGTTCTCAACGAATCACACAGGATTACTCAGTAAAGATTTTCCACTTGAATATTTTGTTCATTGAGATCCAATGTGTGATTTAGGTGTTCCCTTAATTATTTTTCTTTTTGCATATACTTCACTTTCCTTGAAATACTACTGGATCCAGAATGAAAACCTTGGCTTCAGAACCTCTGGATCCCCTTCACTTTGCCTATCAGGCACATATAGGTGTGATGGATGCTGCCATCTCCATGCTCCACAGAGTCTACTCCCACTTCGACAAAGCCAACATCACAGTCAGGATGATGTTCTTTGACTTTTCCAGTGCTCGCAACACCATTCTACCTCATTGACCATTGAAAAAACTCAAGGCTTTGAATCTTTATGCAGTTTGTGAGGCTGAGGGACTGTGTGTCAGAAATGGTGGCGTGTGATACTGGAGCACCTCAGGGAACTGTCCTGTCTCCCTTCCAGTCTACTCTCTACTCGACAGACTAACCTGCAATTGATACCTACTGAAATTTTCTGAATTCTTCATCATAGGCTGCATTAATAATGGAGATGAGTCAGAGTACAAGAAGGTTTTGGAGAACTTCCTCTTGTGGTGAAGGGAGAACAACATGCAACTCAAAATCAACAAGACAAAAGAGCTGGTGGTGGACTTGGTGGGAACGTGGAAGTGGTGCAGAGCTGAAGGTACCTGGGGATTCACATAAACAACAAACTGGACTGGTCTGACAGCACAATGGTGCTGGACAAGACTGGACTTCCTGAGAAGATGCCGGTCTTTAGATGTGTACAGCAAGCTGCTGGAAATGTTCTGTCAGTCCATAGTAGCCAATGTGGTGAACTGCTGCAGTCTTCTGGGGAAGTAACTCGAGCTCAAAAGAACCCTGAACAAATATATCAGGAAAGCCTGCGCCATCATACGATGAACTCTGGACATACCAGAAGCTGTTGTGGAAAAGAGGATGATGGGAAAATTGGACCCCATGATGAAAAATCCCTTCCATGCCCTCCTGAATTTCACTCTCTTAGAGTAGTTTTAGTCACAGGCTCATTCCACCTCGGTGTGCTAAGAAGCGCCTCTGGGAGCCTTTTCTGCCCACCTCTAATAAGCAATTCAATGCTTCCACCCGATATACTTGTTAAGTTTATTTTTATTTATTTACTTATTGATTGATTGTCTGTATTATTTGTTTGGTAAGTCTGTGTTATTGTTTTTTTTTTAAGTTTTTTACATTTCTGCTGTTGAATGAATCTGAATTTCCCCTTTGGATTAATAAAGTTTATCAAATATGTATATTTGAAATCCAATGTCTGTCCGTCTGTCTGTCTGTCATGAGAGAACTACTTAACGGATTTAGATCTGGTTTTTTTCTATAATTTGCTTGAACATTCCGGTTGATTTTGCGACTTCTCTCATCGCACTAATTATCATAGTTCGCTTGCATTACCGATTAATTTGCGCAAATCCGAGAGACATGCAGTAGGATAAGGGGAGGGGGACGGGGCCCTCCTCACTCACACACCATCCTCGGTACCTGTGTACCTTACCTCTGCCTAGCTAGCGAACGAGAGAACTACTTAACGGATTTAGATCTTTTTTTTGTCTATAATTTGCTTGAACATTCTTGTTGATTTTGCGACTTCTCTCATTGCATTAAGTATAACAGTTCGCTTGCGGTTGCGATTTATTTGCGTGAATTCGAGAGAGATGCAGCAGGGCGGGACCATCCTCACTCATGCACCATCCTCGGGGTGTGTACCTTACCTCTGCCTAGCTAGCGAACGAGAGAACTACTTAAAGGAGTAAGATCTTTTTTTTTTTTTCTAGAATTTGCTTGAACATTCCGGTTGATTTTGTGACATCTCTCACTGCGCTAAGTATCATAGTTCGCTTGCAGGAGCGATATATTTGCGTGCTATATCCGAGACAGAGGCTGTGGGCAGAGGGGAGGAGGAAGCGTGATGTCAGAAGTAGGGAGCCGGGCAGGGCCCTCCTCACTCACTCGCCAGTCTCCGATCGACTCAGTCCGATGTGGCATTGGCAAGAGGGTTTTAATCCCTCGCATTCCTTTAATTGCGACAGACATGCCCTTTCAGTTCAAGAGATCACAGTTCCCGGTGAAACTTTGCTTTGCAATATCAATTAACAAGACACAGGTACAGACACTCAAGTTGGCAGGGGTTGATCTTAGCTCACTGTGCTTCTCACATGGTCAGCTCTACATTACTTTATCCCGGGTTAGCTCCCCAAGAAACCTATATGTCCTCACCCCTGATAGCAAAATGAAAATATTTGTATATCAAGAGACCCTCAGATATGAAAGCTATCGATATATAAATTCTTCTCAATACAAATTACATTTCTTTTAAGCTTTTTTTATTTATTTTTAAAGCGTGTCCTGTTTCACTATACGTCGGTGGAGCCACGGAGGACAGCTAGTTCAATCTAAGAGAAGCAATTCAGAATCTTTCGCTCAGGCTCAGGTGAACTGACAGAATTTATGCCCTTCTGCTGGTGCTTTACTAGGGAACAGATGTTTATTGTGAAAAAACTGCATGCCAGGCACTGGTTGGCATAAACTACAGTAGACTCATATATCATGCCACACACCGGGAGGTTCCTCTCGTATCACCCTGCAATTGTCGTATCCCACTGCATGCCGTGACGGTACACTGACAAGTTTGTATAGGAGCCAGTTCTGGCAAAAATGGCTTTTATGGTCAGGGGGCAGCAGGAGAAATGCGAAGTAAAAGTAAGGCAAAGAGATCCACGTGTTGGTAAATTTAACAACGACTTTCGTCAAACAGATTTTGATGACACAGAGGAACATGCAAACAACTGACGGCTGGAAGCTAAGGCTTCCAGAAAAAAATGCCAGCCAATGTGAGTTGTCACAGACTTATGTTCCGGTAGCAAGAACTGTGAAGACAGACAGCAGCCAGAAATTCCAAATGGCAGCCAATGTGATGTACTTTCCTTTCGGCTTAACTCTGGGAGTTCGGAAAAAAAAAAAAAAAAGACAGACTCTGTTCACAGTAGGAAGAATTCCAAATGTGAAAATGACACAGATTGTCAAAAACCTGGTTGATGAATGGCGTTTTGGAGGGGGTGGGCATGTGTCACACAGGATGGTGATGGATTGGGTTTTTGGTTGCTGTTATGATGCCACCAGGACACACTTGGCCATAACCCTGGGTATCCATTCCCTGTACACTAGTCTGTTCCTGTGTGAGCTCTAAGAAGTTTCTGTTTTGCTATAAATTGATCGTTTTTTTTATACAAAGTTTTGCCTTTCGGCTCTGTTGATGTCTGGATGTTATTTACTGACTTGCTATTCTAAAATTATCCATCAGTACATATTCCTAATCCATGTTTCCCATGTGTGGGTTGCACAGAGCCACAGCTAACTGTTGAGGTTTGGGTTATTTTTAAAAATCATTTTGTTGATTAATATATATATATATATATATATATATATTTTTAATTCATGAAATGTAACTTTTTTTTAACAAGATGATTATCCAATGATAATCCACAAATGAAAGGACAACATAAACATTAGTGAGAGGTAGACTTGGGAATACGGGACCTCGGGGAAACTAAACAAGAATGTTGGAATTCTGGATGTAATGCATGAAGAACCACCAGGAACAATTTTGTTGTGAAATGGTCAGGGTAGTTTGGCGCTGACCCCGACATAAGATTTAATAAAGAGGTGAGAAATTAAACACCAGCTCTGTCAGGGTGGGTAAACGTTGCCAGTGATATAATTTTCAATAAGGAGAAAGGATAAGAAGAATTAGAAGGGTAAGACATTGTGATCTGAAACTAGAGTAGGGAGCAGGTTGAGAAGACCCTGAAGAGGTGGAGATATACTCTAGAAAGGAGAGGAATGAAGGTCAGTAGGACCACCAAGACAGAATACAAGTGTATGAATGACAGGGAGGTCAGAGAAGTGGTGAGGATGCAAGGAGTAGAGTTGGCAAAGGTGGAAGAGTTTAAATACTTGGGATCAACAGTACAGAGTAATGGGGATTGTCAAAAAGAGGTGAACAAGAGAGTGCAGGCAGGGTGGAATGGGTGGAGAAGAGTGTCAGGAGTGATTTGTGACAGACGGGTAAGAGTGAAAGGGAAGGTCTACAGGACGGTTGTGAGACCAGCTATGTTATATGGATTGGAGACGGTGGCACTGACCAGAAAGCAGGAGACAGAGCTGGAGCTGGCAGAGTTAAAGATGCTAAGATTTGCATTGAGTGTGACGAGGATGGATAGGATTAGAAATGAGGACATTAGAGGGTCAGCTCAGGTTGGACAGTTGGGATACAAAGTCAGAGAGGCGAGATTGTGTTGGTTTGGACGTGTGCAGAGGAGAGATGCTAAGTATATTGGGAGAAGGGTACTAAGGATAGAGCTGTCAGGTAAGAGGAGAGGCCTAAGCGAAGGTTTATGGATGTGGTGAGAGAGGACATGAAGGTGGTGGGTGGAACAGAGCAAGATGCAGAAAACGGTGCCACGCATGTGTGTCTGAGGATCTCCTTCCTGGCTCATTCAAGGTAAACGGTAACCCACCAGGGTGAGAGGGGGTGTTGTCGCTAACTCTGTTTCCTTTTCTTCCCACAGCTCCCAGAAACCTCCCAATGAGGGAAATTAGCTCTGCCTTTTCCGACCGGGTGCCTCCACTCCGACGAGTGAAAGCTCTAGGAAAGCCTTCCTTTGTTTCGCCAGGTAAAGTTAACGCTGAAGCTATTTTCTGTTTTGTACCCTGCAGCCTTATGTTAAGTGTTACCAGAAGGCACCTGTTTAAATTTATCGAGAGGTTTGAGAGAATTACAAGGAATTACCTGGCTGGTGTCCCAAATATTTTTGATTTGTTCCGGCTCTGTTTGAATCTGTGTTTGGCCAGCTCACAGCAGGAAGAGATGGAAAAAGATGATCCGCTGTGACAACCCCTAACAGGAGCAGCCAAAAGAAGAAGAAGAAGGGTAAGGATGGATGTCTCTTCTAAGGTTCTGAGAGTGATAATTGAAGTGATGCCAAAAGCGTCCTTCACAATTGCAGTTCTCCAATTCCAGTGTTTTGACCAAAGTTTGGGTAGGTAAGCTATCTGACCCACTTGTCATAGCTGACATTTAACTTTACATCTCTCTATTATAAAAAGAAATCCTCTCCTGGAAAGCAAAAGCAAGGCTACGATACGTGATCTTCTCGAAAGACATTTAAAAGACCCGCGAGACCAAAGAGTCTTGCCACAGTGCGCCTCGCGGGGACCGTAAACATGAGACATTGTGCCAAGAGATTGACCCAGGACCGTCTCGCGATGACGTAGAACATGAGATTCTTGCAAGACACGCTCTACTTAGAATCTATCAAATAGGACAACGGGGCAGCAGAACATTCAGTCTTGTGAAGGATTTGAGCACATACAGATCCAGGGTCTCAGGGCATATAAAGCGTATAAGACATACGTTATAAATGAAATATCGACAAATAAGCGAAGTAGAAATCAGCGTGGAGAAAAGAGACTCAAAAGCTTCGGAAAGGAAAAAGAAAAAATAATCTACTGTAGGTGCAAATTCAGAAAATAAGGCAAGTAATTATCAGCTCGTAACAAGTGGAAATTAAACAAAGCACGTCCAATCGGGCTCAGAATTAAAAGACAGAGTAAAAGACAAAGTAGAACTTCATAAAGACGTTCACAAACGTTGGCGCTATATACATGTGGAGCAGATTATAAAAGCAGGGCATCCGAAAGGCAAAAAAAAAAAAAAACATATGTTCAATTCAAATGTGGAGAAAGTTAAAGAATATGAAATTAAGAAAATTAGAAAGTATAAAAAAGAAAGTAAAGATCGCAGTTGCGCAAATAAACGGAACTTAATACTTGAAAAAGGGACGATAATCACCACGGACCAGGTGTCATTGAAAAAAAAAAAAAGCAGGACAAGGTGAGGTCAGAGATAAAAGACAGAGTAGAAGACAAAGTGAAAATTCATAAAGAGGTTAAAAAACAAAAGGGCCAAACACCAGCAGAGCAGGTTAGAGATGATTCAGGATAGGTTTCTCTGTTTGGAATTTCAGCACAGACAAAGCGATCGACATCATCAGCAGTTAATAATTTTTTTTGCAAAGTAACCAATAAATGCATGTGAGGTAAAACACGTTTTTGAAATTCAAAGCCTTACAATATTTACATACTTCTGACATATCAGCTATGTCCAGATATTCGATCTCTATTTGCCTTTTCGTTATTTCTCCGAGTAATAATTTCTGTTTTTTGTGAAGTATAGTTTTTGTAAATGTGAAGTTTAGTTTTTTTTGGATGCTTTCGTTTTTTTGCTGCTTTCAAATTCTGTATCTTGCTCTGCATGTGTTTCGCGTCTACGTTTTTTTGGGGTCTTTTGAATTCCAGTTTTCATTATCTCTAACCTGACAAAGGCATTAAGCACATGTCTCACTGACCTCATTTAAACGATTCAGCATATTTGGACTCAAAAGATTCCAAATATTGTTTTTACAGAAGTTCTGAAATAAAACTGAAACTAATGAAATAGCAACAATTCAAAGAAAAAAAAATCTTAAAAGTGTGTCTGGAAAACCAAACATGGGGGTTGACGAGCGAAGTGAGCAGGGGGCGAAGCCCCCTAGTCTTTTATATGCTGGCAAGTAAGCAAACTAGAGCTTAGAGAGAAGACATTGTCAAGGATCACATCTGGAGAAGGGGACTGAAGCTTCCAAAGAGCACGGTGGTTTTCATAATTTTCCAATGGAAGAAGCTTGGAACAACCAGGACTCTTTCTAGAGCTCCAGTACATCTGATTCGGTTCTGCAGGGAAAGATTTCTACCAAAGGTTAAGATGGTATCAGCGTCTTAGAGTGCCACTTAAGCAGCTGTTACTGCAGTATCACTGTGATTCTCGCCAGGAGGTTGTTGACATTTCTGTTCTTGCTTTCAGGCTCTGCAGATTAATGAATATATCATCCAAACTTTAATTAATTTGAAGACCAGGTTGAGGGTGCTTTCTAACATGATGATTAGGAGATAGAAAACAGGAGTGGAGCATCGCTTAACAACGGTCTTAGCAAGGAACTGTGATTTGGAAAGCATCTTAGGGATAGAAAACAATGCATGGTTATTTAATGAACCTTAGTGGGAAGACAAGATAAACATTAGGGAGAGGAAGACTTAGGAATAAAGAACTGCATTGAAGCTAATCAAGAACATTGGAATGTGGGATGTAATGCATGAAGAACCACCAAAAAGAATTTCATGTAAAATGGTCAGAATAGTTTGGCGCTGATTTAATTATGAGGTGATAAAGTAAAGACCAGCTCTGTCAGGATCACTCAGGCTAACTGATCTTTGTTGGTTGGTAAAACTTGCCAGACACAGAATTCTCAATAAGGAGATAGGATAAGAAGAATTAGAAGGGTAAGGATCGATGTCGCCTCTGTTTGGTAAAGTTCTGAGAGTGACAGTTGAAATGCTTCTTTCAGAGCTGCAGTTCTCCTTTGGCTTGATGTTTATTTACAGAGCATTCACACCCCTGCACATTTTTCACATTTTGCTATGATGCAGCCTTGTGCTGAAATCATCTAAATTCATTTATTCCCTCACAAGCAAAATGTAATACTTCCTATCAGTCTTGGGCGGAGTGGTGGCTCTGAGGCTAAGGATCGGCACTGGTAATCAGAAGGTTGCCGGTTTGAATCCCGTAAAACGCTAAAAGAGACTCTACTCTGTTGGGCCCTTGAGCAAGGCCCTTAACCTATGACGTTAATCTGCATCCATCCCTGCATATAGACCCCCCAACCTGCAGGGAAAACCAGAACTGGCACTCCGGCCACCATAAAAACCTCACACTGTTCCACTCCATCTGAACTAGTGTGGTGCTGAGGTGTCACCCATTGCATGGCGTTACTTGGGTCCTGAGATGGTTTGTCATGTGGTGGGTTTGGCAATGCGCTGTATCAGTGCATGCTCCTAACCTCTCTATCTCCTTCTCTATCAGTCTTGAGGACATCTTTGTAACTTTTTCTCTGTGAGACCCTTCATCCAGTGTTTGGTAGACCAAAGTTTGGGTACATGACCTACCTGACCCTATTGTCTATCTGATAGATAGATAGATAGATAGATAGATAGATAGATAGATAGATTAAGGCACTAGAACATTAGATAAAATGTTTGACAAGGACTGACCATTCAGCCCAACAAAGCTTGCCAGTCCAATCCATCTAATTCCTCCAAAGCAACATCAAGTTCTACTTTTGAATGTGCATAGAATCCAACTGTCCACCGCACTACTTGATCACTTATTCCATGTGTCTTTGGTTCTTTGTGTGAAGAAAAGCTTTCAAACGTTTGCACATAATGTGCTCTTAACAAGTTTCTACCTCTGTGTTCTTGTTAAGCTAATTTTAAAGTCACAGTCTCGATTCGCTGGACTAATTCCTTTTGTAATTTTAAACACTTCATTTATGTCTCATCTTAGTTTGCTTATACTGAATAGGTTAATCTCCTTTAATCTTTGAGATGGCATTGGTTTGGACCTGTGCAGAGGAGAGATGATGGGTATATTGAGAGAAGGGTGCTAAGGATAGAGCTGCTAGGTAAAAGGACACAAGGAAGACCTAAGAGAAGGTTTGTGGATGTGGTGAGAGAGGAGATGTAGGTTATGGGTGTGACAGAGTGAAATGACGAGGGCAGGAAGATATAGAAAAAGGTGATCTGCTGTGGTAACTCCTAATGGGAGCAGCTGAAAGAAGAAGAAGTTTCCAACTCTTGATTCACTGCACTAATTATAAACACTTCAGTCAGGTCTCCTCTTAGTCTCCTGTTGCTTAAACTGTAAAGGCTCAGCTCTTTTAATCTTTCCTCATAACTCATCTCCTGCAGCCCTGGAATCAGCCTAGTCACTCTCCTCTGGACTTTTTCTAGCACTGCTATGTCCTTTTTGTAGCTTGGAGACCAAAACTGCCCACAGTACTGCAGATGAGGCCTCACCAGTGTATCATAAAGCTTAAGTATGATGTCCTCTGACTTTTATTTTAAACATCAGGATGCTTTATAGTATAACATTCTGTTTAGGCAATTTAAGAGCTTCTGAACACATAGATAGATAGATAGATAGATAGATAGATAGATAGATAGATAGATAGATAGATAGATAGATAGATAGATAGATAGATAGATAGATAGATAGATAGAAGTTGCATAGTGTGGGGTCTCCATAGTCTGTCAGTGGAGCAGGATGATGACAGCAGTCTGTCGATGAAGCTGCTCCTCTGTCTGGAGATGATCCTGTTCAGTGGATGCAGTGGATTTTCCATGATTGACAGGAGTCTGCTCAGCGCCCGTCACTCTGCCACGGATGTCAAACTGTCCAGCTCTGTTCCTACAATAGAGCCTGCCTTCCTCACCAGTTTGTCCAGGCGTGAGGCGTCCCTTTTCTTTATGCTGCCTCCCCAGCACACCATCAAGTAGAAGAGGGCGCTCGCCACAACCGTCTGATAGAACATCTGCAGCATCTTATTGAAGATGTTGAAGGACGCCAGTCTTCTAAGGAAGTATAGTCAGCTCTGTCCTCTCTTACACAGATCATCAGTATTGGCAGTTCAGTCCAATTTATCATCCAGCTGCACTCCCAGGTATTTATAGGTCTGCACGCTCTGCAAACCTCTGATGATCACGGGGTCCATGAGGGGCCTGGTCCTCTTAAAATCCACCATCAGCTCCTTGGTTTTGCTGGTGTTCAGTTGTAGGTGGTTTGAGTCGCACCCTTTTTATGCTGGCACTGAAAGATTTCGACTAAAGTTCAAGAAGGTATCCGCATCTTAGCATGCCACTTGAGCAGCTGTTACAGAAGTATCGCTGTGATTCTCACCACGAGGTTGTTGATATTTCTGTTCTTGCTTTCAGGCTCCGCAGATTAATGACTATGTCATCCCTACTTTAATGAATTTAAAGACCAGGTTGCAGGTGCTTTCTAACATGTTGA
The DNA here is from genome assembly GCF_016835505.1 of Polypterus senegalus. Taxonomy (NCBI): domain Eukaryota; kingdom Metazoa; phylum Chordata; class Cladistia; order Polypteriformes; family Polypteridae; genus Polypterus; species Polypterus senegalus. The sequence goes on from NC_053163.1 coordinate 173,943,350, forward strand.
TTAGGAGATAGAAAACACCAGTAGAGCATCGCTTAATATTGAGCTTAACAAGGATTAGAATGAAATCATGGGCCAGAATGAGAGCACCAACGTGCCATGGACTTAAATAATTAATGGGTTTAATTAACAACAAGAATCTTTTTGTAATTAAGCAACTAGTTGGAGCCAAACTGATTGGAGTTTGAGGCCATGATTTAGCTGGTCATCTGTTTTTCTCACTTCACATCTCATTTCTGTTTGGGTGCCGTTTTAGGAAAAAAATGAACAATTCAGAGGACTGAATCAAGTCAATTGAAATGAATGGAAAAGGAGTTAATTAGCAGCAAAAACTACTGGTGACTAAGTAGGCAAAGGGGTAGAATGAAAACAGGCAGCCACTGTGGCAAACCCAAGACTGGAGTTGGATAATCCGGTTCTAAAATATTTCTTGTGTCTTAATACATATTTAATCATATTATTACATTGACAAGCTGCTATTCATTGTGAAGCTTTTGCAACTCAAAAAAAAGCCTGATTGTTAATTTGGTTTAATTGCAATATACATGCAAAATGTCTTCAATATCCATTCAGTTGTTTTGGAGAATTGTGTGATTTTTTTTTGTGCTGTTGGTCCTTCCATGACGACTCCCCAACGAAATTCTAGAAACTCCATGTAGCCTATACCCGAAATTGCAGGAACTATTAACGAAAATGCAAAGTTTCATGAAAGCAAACATAGTGGTGTTTGAGAGGTGTGTGGTTTTATGTTTGTCCCCAATCATCCTAAACAATATGTCAAAATTCATTACCGTCGGCTAAACCATTTTGTTGTGGTAACATGACGTTGGTCTCACCAGTCCTCCAGTTACATCTCTGTCTCTTTGAGAGGGCCTTAAAGATAACATTTTAAGTTGAATCAACAGTAAAATTGGATGAAGTTCGACTCGTCTGCTTTGCAGTGATGAATTCCCCATCCCGACTACAACCACTGGATTTAGTTATTCTTGACATGAGTAGCCGACCAGGATGGCGTCTTGCCAGGGGGTGGCACCTAAAAATTTGGGATGGTGATTACAGCTCTGGTTGGTCAATCCATTAGTGATGCTGTTTTTGAAAATTAAGGGGCTTGCGTTTCAGACGCTGAGGGGTATACAGTTACACAAACACAAAGAGTACATGTAGTATGTTACAGGTAACACTGTAGATTAGAAAGTACCTATAGGGTGGTCCAGATCTAATTATGCAATTTTCATTACGCTGTAAATTATTACGTTTTTATTACATAGAAAGTCACCCGAAAAATCCTGGACCATTGAGATGTGTGCGAACTGACGACATGAAGAATGGACAATCGTCCCAGCATAAATTAAAGTCATCCAGACGATCTGGATCTACATAACTAGATCTGGACCACCCTGTATAGAGCTTCTATTAATAACATATTGGATAGGCTTCACCTGCTTTGTGACCCTATCCTGAATGAGTGGTTTAAGAAAATGGATGGATAGAGAGCCATAAACTATTATGCCAGTTTTGTTTATATATCTTTTGTCTTTGGAAGATAAAGGGCTCAGTTGATGTTAATTACCTGCCGAACCAGGGGATGGCGCTGTGTGCTAACGCCTTCTCATTTTCTCTGCAGACTGAAAGATTGATGGCCTACCATCTCTGACATCACTTCCTGTGCCTGTCCTCCTAGACCCTCCCCTTCCTGCCAGAAGCATATAAGACCAGAAGTTCGGCCATCTTAGGCAGTTCAGCTTTGAACTCGCGTCTGGAAAGATGTTACTTTATTGTTCTTTTTTGAAAGTCTTTTTGTTTTCTTGTTGTTTTCAACAATATAAGGGCATGGCTGGCCCAACTCTTTTTAACTTGTCCTTTCTCTTTGTTACAATCTCAAATGGACCCCAATGTACAAATGTTGGAAATGTTTACAAACTTTTCCAACTAGCAGATATTAAAGCAATTTTGGATTAGTGTACCGTTTCAAATTTACCTCGACAGAGGGTACTTCAGCTTATACATTTTGTATATTTTCCTCATTTACTCGTCTAAACGGACCCCCACAGGGTCCGCGCCTTGTACTTGATGCTGTCTGTGCACACTCTTACACCAGCCTATATGATCTTTTCTCATAACTCCCACCAACACACACCTGCTGTTTGAAGTCGTACCAGGTCAGCTAAATTATCTTCATGACGGTCAAAGTATGAAATGCAAGCAAGGAATGCAAAACGTCATTTCAGTTATACAGAAATATATAGACAGGAGAAGAGGCTGTGTAAGCAGTTATGCATACCAATTAATAAGAAGGTACTAACACTTAACACTAAAAACAACCTCACAGCTGCCTTATCTGGAGATTATGGTGATTCAGGATTTCTCTGACATTATAATTTATTCACAAAGCTCCGCCATCCCCTGCTATCCACCAATACTCATTGCAGCTTGAGACTTCGACACATATTTTAAATATGAAGAAATGTGCCCTCCAGACACATAGGAGACCCCCAATCCCCCCAGCTAACATCTAGCAGACTGGCAAAAACATTTTCCTGGCGCATTTGCCAATGTCATGGATGTCCAACTCCGGGCCTGGAGGGCCACAGTGGCTGCAGGTTTTCATTCTAACCGTTTTCCTAATCAGCGACCAGTTAGCTCTGCTAATTAACTCCTTTTCCCTTCATTTTAATAGCCTTGTTTTAAAGGATTCAGTCCTCTGAGTTGATTCATTTCTTCATTAAATGACAGCCAAACAGAAATGAGATGTGAAACGAGCCAATAGATGACCAGCTAAAGTGGGATTTCAAACTCCAACCAGTCTCTTAATGAGAAGCTGAGTCTTGCTGTTAATTAAACCCGTTATTTAATGCCATGGCTTGTTGCTGCTCTCATTCCACTCTCAACCTTACTGAGACCTTCACCTTTCTTTATTTTCAGATATTGTATGGTGGGCACAAGTGAGCTGGTCCTGTGTTTTCTGTCTCATTATTGTTTGGCTGTTAATTAAGGAAAAAGAGACAACTAAGGGGCCTGAATTAAGTTAATTAAAACTAAAGCAAAGGAGGTTAATTAGTAGCAAACATCGGTCACTAATGAAGAAGAGGGTTAGAATGAAAACCTGCAGCCATTGCGGCCCTCCAGGACCGAGTTTAACACCCTTGACCTACAGTTAGGTCCATAAATATTTGGACAGAGAGCTTTTTTCTAATTTTGGTTCTGTCCTTTACCACAATTAATTTTAAATGAAACAACTCAGATGCAGTTGAAGTGCAGACTTTCAACTTTAATTCAGTGGGGTGAACAAAAAGATTGCATAAAAATGTGAGGCAACTAAAGTATTTTTTTTAACACAATCCCTTCATTTCAGGGGCTCAAAAGTAACTGGACAATTAACTCAAAGGATATTTCATGGGCAGGTGTGTCTTATCAATGAATCAGATAAAAGGCCTGGAGTTGATCTGAGGTGTGGTGCTTGCATGTGGAAGATTTTGCTGTGAACAGACAACATGCGGTCAAAGGAGCTCTCCATGCAGGTGAAAGAAGCCATCCTTAAGCTGCGGAAACAGAAAAAACCCATCCGAGAAATTGCTACAATATTAGAGTGGCAAAATCTACAGTTTGGTACATCCTGAGAAAGAAAGCAAGCACTGGTGAACTCAGCAACGCAAAAGACCTGGACGTCCACAGAAGACAACAGTGGTGGATGATCGCAGAATCATTTCCATGGTGAAGAGAAACCCCTTCACAACAGCCAACCAAGTGAACAACACTCTCCAGGGGGTCGGCGTATCGATATCCAAGTCTACCATAAAGAGAAGACTGCATGAAAGTAAATACAGAGGGTGCACTGCAAGGTGCCAGCCACTCATAAGCCTCAAGAATAGAAAGGCTAGATTGGACTTTGCTAAAGAACATCTAAAAAAGCCAGCACAGTTCTGGAAAAACATTCTTTGGACAGATGAAACCAAGATCAACCTCTACCAGAATGATGGCAAGAAAAAAGTATGGAGAAGGTGTGGAACAGCTCATTATCCAAAGCATAGCACATCATCTGTAAAACACGGTGGAGGCAGGCAGTGTGATGGCTTGGTTGTGCATGGCTGCCAGTGGCACTGGGACACCAGTGTTTATTGATGATGTGACACAGGACAGAAGCAGCCGAATGAATTCTGAGGTGTTCAGAGACGTACTGTCTGCTCAAATCCAGCTAAATGACGTCAAATTGATTGGGCGGCGTTTCATGATACAGATGGACAATGACCCAAAACATACAGCCAAAGCAACCCAGGAGTTTATTAAAGCAAAGAAGTGGAAAATTCTTGAATGGCCAAGTCAGTCACCTGATCTTAACCCAACTGAGCAGGCATTTCACTTGTTGAAGATAAACTTTGGACAGAAAGGCCCACAAACGAACAGCAACTGAAAGTAAAGGCCTGGCAGAGCATTAAAAAGGAGGAAACCCAGCATCTGGTGATGTCCAGGAGTTCAAGACTTCAGGCTGGCATTGCCAGCAAAGGGTTTTCAACCAAGTATTAGAAATGAACATTTTATTTCCAGTTATTTAATTTGTCCAATTACTTTTGAGCCCCTGAAATGAAGGGATTGTGTTAAAAAATACTTTAGTTGCCTCACATTTTATGCAATCTTTTGTTCACCCCACTGAATTAAAGCTGAAAGTCTGCACTTCAACTGCATCTGAGTTGTTTCATTTCAAATTCATTGTGGTAATGTACAGAACCAAAATGAGAAAAAAGTTGTCTCTGTCCAAATATTTATGGACCTAACTGTATGTGAAGCTATATAGATTTTTATCCCATTTAGAGGGTCTTCCATCCATCCATTATCCAACCCGCTATATCCTAACTACAGGGTCACGGGGGTCTGCTGGAGCCAATCCCAGCCAATAAAGGGTCTTTATTATAAATAAATTGCACCTCCTTCTTCAGGTATTACTTACTGTGTGCAACATTTTATAGCCGGTTGTTTTTAATTGGAAGCAGTGGGTTGCCCTGTCTCATCTTTTTCTTTCCTTGTTCTTAATCGGGGACTTGGACAGTTTAAGGAAAATAAATACTTTCATGGATGTGGCAAAGCTTAATGTTTAAGGAAAATAATCTCATTTTTCAGGCCATAAAGAGCTTCAGTGTGCTTTTACTAGCAGCCAGTAGTTAGTGATTGCTTTTGTTCAAGCATGGCTCGCATCCCACTTCTTCACTTCCAGAGACTCCCACACAGAAGAAAAAATAAAAGAGAATGCAATGGTTTTAAAATTGCCCTCGTGGTGTTTAAATCCCTCGGCATCCTGACGTAGTCATTATATCTCGCCATAAAATATCTTGGTCTTTGGCAGCGGCTACTGTGCTTTTTATTCCAAGGTCAGAATCATGTTAGTACTTAGCTTTCTGCTCCACGACTTTAGGAATGTCTCCCAAATTGTGATTCTTTATGGTACCATAAATAGTCTTTGAATCGTTGCTCATTTCCACTCGCCTGGAGTTAAAGGTTTAAGAGTTTGATCATTTCTGTGATGTGCCCCGAGATCTTGGGATGCGTGGTGCCACCAAAGTTTAACAACGTTCCAAATGTCCATTAAATCCATTAGTGTCACCTAAACACAAGTGTCCTATCTGTCTGAACGCTTAACTGTTTTGATATTAATTATTAATCCCTGAGGAGGTCAATGAGCAGGGTCAGCCATTGTACAGCCCCCCTGGAGCAATTTCCAAGTTAAGGGCCTTGCTCAAGGGCCCAACAGAGTAAGACCCCTTCTGGCAATAGCAGGATTTTACTCCTTTGACTTGAGTTTATAGAAAGAAATTGTGTTACAAGAAGAAAATATGCACATTTGTGGGTCCCTTGACACGCTCGACTGAGTTAAACTCCAGGACAAGAGGTGGCGCCGTCGCTAATGGTACCCTGTCGTTTCTCCACAGCCCAGAAAAGATGCCCAGTGAGGCCCCTCCCACCTGCCCGTGTCTTCCAGAGCGAGCCCCGCCCCTTTCTGGCTGATCTGTCATGGCATTAAAAGGTGGCATCCTTAAGCAGGGCCAGACCTGAGTCTACAAAGAGCCAGAGATTCATACCAGAGGTAAAGAGAGAGAAGAGAATGAGAAAACCCACAAGACTGGCCTTAAGTCAATGGTCTTCAAACTTGTGCAATTTTTTACTTTCTGTTTGATTAAATGCGGCTACCGGGGTGGTACCACAACATTTCTCCCTACTTTCCGACTGTTTCATCACAGAATACTAGCTACATTACCTGTCGCCAGTAATAAAATTAATTAAGAAATATTTTATATCTTTTACGGCGGAGTGGTGGCTCTGAGGCTAGGAATCTGCACTGGCAATCAGAAGGTTGCCGGTTCGAATCCCGTAAATGCCAAAAGAGACTCTGCTCTATTGGGCCCTTGAGTAAGGCCCTTAACCTGCAATTGCTCCATTCTGGGTATGATGTTAATGTAGGCCCCCCAACCTTGGGTTGGTGGCAGAATTGACACTCCAGCCACGATAAAAAACATCACACTGTTCCACTCCATCTAAACGAGTGTGGTGCTGTGGTGTCACCCGTTACATGGCTGCTCTCGGGCCCTAATCTGGGATCCTGAGGTGGTTTGTTGGGTGCAGCAATGCACCTTATCAGCGTGTGTTCCTAACCTCTCTCTCTCTCGTATCTTTTGCCTTGTGTGTACCTTTGAGCATTCGTTTTACGCCGTTTTTAGGTATCGTCATGCATCTCAATCTGTCTTGGCTGGAGTTTCTTCTCTTGATGGCGCTCATGTACAGCCTCTTTGTAAGACTCTTGTTATTTTGAGGTGTCGTTGATTGCCTTCTGTCCATATAATTCTGTAAGAATTATGTTTTTGGACTTCTCTAGCACCTTCAACACCATCCAACCTCTGCTCCTTAGAGACAAGCTGACTGTGATGGGAGTAGATTCATACCTGGTGGCATAGATCGTGGACTATCTTACAGACAGACCTCAGTATGTGCGTCTCAGGAACTGCAGGTCTGACATTGTGGTCAGCAGCACAGGAGTGCTGCAGGGGACTGGACTTTCTCCGGTCCTGTTCAGTCTATATGACTCAGAGTCCTGCCACGTGCAGAAGTTCGCTGACGACACTGCTATTGTGGGCCGTATCAGGAGTGGGCAGGAGGAGGAGTATAGGAAGCTAATCAAAGACTTTGTTAAATGGTGCGACTCAAACCACTTAAATCTTAACACCAGCAAAACCAAGGAGCTGGTGGTGGATTTTAGGAGGACCAGGCCCCTCATGGACCCCATGATCACCAGAGGTGACTGTGTGCAGAGGGTGCAGACCTATAAATACCTGGGAGCGCAGCTGGATGATAAACTGGACTGGACTGCCAATACTGATGCTCTGTGTAAGAAAGGTCAGAGCCGACTATACTTTCTGAGAAGGTTGGTGTCCTTCAACATCTGCAATAAGATGCTGCAGATGTTCTACCAGACAGTTGTGGCGAGTGCCCTCTTCTATGCGGTGGTGTGCTGGGGTGGCAGCATAAAGATGAAAGACGCCTCACGCCTGGACAAACTTGTTAAGAAGGCAGGCTCTATTGTAGGAGTAAAGTTGGACAGTTTATCATCTGTGGCAGAGCGACGGGCACTAAGCAAACTCCTGTCAATCATGAAGAATCCACTGCATCCACTGAACAGGATCATCTCCAGGCAGAGGAGTAGCTTCAGTGACAGACTGAGGAGACCCCACACTATGCGACTCTTCAATTCCACCCAGGGGAGTAAACGCTAACATTATTCAAAGTTATTGTCTGCTTTTACATGCATTTTTATTACTATTTAATTTAATATTGTTTTTTGTATCAGTATACTGCTGCTGGATTATGTGAATTTCCCCTTGGGATTAATGAAGTATCTATCTATCTATCTATCTATCTATTGTGGTCCCCGGCCGGGCTCCCAGGAGGATGAGAGGAGGGCTTGTGCCTCGTCCAGACCGAGAGGGGGCGTCCGTCCTGGTTATACTGGAGGCCTCGGGTAGAGGGCTTGGAAACCCAGCCCTGTAGGGCCTGTGGCCACCACCAGGTGGCGTCCCAGTGCCTTATTATCCCGGGAGCCCGGCACTTCCGCCACACCAGGAAGTGCTGGGGGGAAGACCACAGGGGACACCCAGACGGCTTCCGGGTGCGCAGCCGGCACTTCTGCCACACGGGGTGTGTCTGCGGGAGATTGCCGGGAAGCAGCTGGAGCCCATCCGGGTTCGTATAAAAGGGGCCGCCTCCCTCCAGTCAGCAGTGGAAGTCGGGTGGAAGAGGACGGAGCTGTAGTGAGGACTGGAGGCGGCCAGGAGGAAAAGAGGCACAGAACTGTGTGGCCTGGACATTGGGGGAATCGGTGCAAGAGGCACTGGGGTTTGTGAGCACGTTAAATTTGTAAATATTGTAAATAAACGGTGTGTTGGGTGAAACTATGTTGTCCGTCTGTGTGTGTCCGGGTCCAAGTTCACACTATCTATCTATCTATCTATCTATCTATCTATCTATCTATCTATCTATCTATCTATCTATCTATCTATCTATCTATCTATCTATCACCCACCAACAACTTAAGTGACTTTTTGCATTCCTTGCTTGCATTTTTTACTTTTACTATGCTACGACTTCACTGGTGGTAACCTCATTCATATTCTTGTGAGGTGACTCTCAGCATTTCTCCTACAGTTCTCCTTGTGTGTGTGTCAACCTCTGCCCGGTACATCCTGTCTCGATCACATTTGATTGAGCAACCAAAGCAAAACTGACCATATTGTTCAGGAATGCTTTGAGGAACATGACAGACAGTTGGAGGTGTTGACACAGCCTTCAAATTCTCTAAATCTCAGTCTGAATGAGCATCTGTGGGATGTGCCATAAAAACAAGTCTGATCCATGAGGGCACCACCTTGCAGTTTACAGGACTTAAGGGATCTGCTGCTAATGCCAGTTGAAGCCCATTTGGAGCCCTAGGCAGAGTTGATGGACGTTTCTCCTCATTGTCCATAGCAGGTAGTCAGCATTAATAGACTTTGACGTACTGTCGGTGGGGAGTCCCCTCCAGTGTCCTTCAGGAGTGTGTGCCGCTTTAATAGCACAAATGGCGCCCCTTTAAGGAGTTTGCACACCTTGTTGCAGGGAGCACGTACAATTTTGATTTCATAAACTGTGCCCAACGGGTAACAGTGCCCCCTCAGTATCATCAGAGTGTGGCGATCTGGTGGGGACAGAGTGCGGCCATCACATTTACTTTCATTAATGGCGCAAGCTCATTATCAACTTTGATGATTGGGTAGTAGTTTTGGGGGGACACCTTTGTTTATTATCATATGTCTACGATCCTGTGGAGTTGTCCCTTTAGGTGCCCAGAACACACACCCCTTAATGGCACCAGTCAGATGACTTCTCCCTAGAAGGCCACCATATGTCGCCTAATGGACTAACTGGCTCTGTGCTAACGTCTTGGCTACAAAGGCCACAGGATATCTTCAGAGATCTTGCTGGAGTCCATGCATTGAAGACTCTAAGCTGTTTTGGCATGATGAGGGGACCAACACAATATTAAGGAGGTGGTTTTAATGATGTGGCTGGTTGGTAAATATGGAAATGATTATTTTGTGTTTTATGGTGGTAACTATGGTAACTAATTTAGATAGATAGATAGATAGATAGATAGATAGATAGATAGATAGATAGATAGATAGATAGATAGATAGATAGATAGATAGATAGATAGATAGATAGATAGATAGATAGATACTTTATTAATCCTAAGGGGAAATTCCCATACTCCAGCAGCAGCATACTGATAAAGAACAATATTAAATTAAAGAGTGATAACAATGATGGTATAACAGACAGACAATAATTTTGTATAATGTTAACGTTTACCAACCCAAGGGGGAATTAAAGAGTCACATAGTTTTAGATTTAGAAGGTTTATATTTAGGTTTTGATCACTTTGCAGAGATCAATTGACTGAGCTTGACTGAGTCAAATTAAATTCACTGCAATTCAAAGTTTAATAGCAATAAAATATGAAAACATAGGTGAATACTGTTTATAGGCACTTTATGTATGTACAGTTGATAGTGCTGGATGCGAGGTTTCTTCATGTGCTGTGCCTGCTATGGACGCCAATCTGAAAGCAATTTGTTCTTGATTCCCCCAAGAAATATTTTCCATTCTCCAACCCACTGAACCTGAACACAGGGTCACGGGGGTCTGCTGGAGCCAATCCCAGCCAACACAGGGCACAAGGCAGGAACCAATCCTGGGCAGGGTGCCAACCCACCACAGGACACACACAAACACACCCACACACCAAGCACACACTAGGGCCAATTTAGAATCACCAGTCCACCTAACCTGCATGTCTTTGGACTGTGGGAGGAAACCGGAGCGCCCGGAGGAAACCCACGCAGACACGGGGAGAACATGCAAACTCCACGCAGGGAGGACCTGGCAAGGGAACCCTGGGTCTCCTAACTGTGAGGCAGCAGCGCTACCACTGCGCCACCCCCCATGAAATATGTGGGATCGCAATTCTGCACAAAGTATTCTACACAGAAAAGTATTTCATCCCTTTTAGCTCTAATTGAGCAAATGCGGACCGAGTTATTTAATAGTCAAAATAATTATAAGCTGCGTTTGTCGTCAGAGAGCAATTACAGTATGTAGGTTTACGAAATAAAAGACCAAACCAACGGAATGAAAAGCAATTTGCAGACCCCGCGGTCTGGAGGCGGAGTTTCTCTAGCACTCTGGTCACGTGCCCTAATGACTCTAACGGGAGCAGAAGGACCGAAGCAATAACCCGAAATAGTAGGCAGGCGTATGATGGGCCTGTTCACTAATTTGTTTCTAAAATAAGTGCCCGCGATGTCTCATTCGTCTTTCTTGGCTCTTTAAACATTTCTTCTGTTTATTCTTCCTTGACTCCAGTGACGCGGAAAAGAGAAGCGCAACATAAAAGGAAGTGTTACTGATACGTTTGCGCGTCTCGGGTTTCGGAAGGTCTGAGCGCTCTGTTTATTGAGTTGCTGCATGAAATATTCAGACGGGACAGTGCGTCCCCGTGGCCTGCGCACTCACCTGTGCTGACAGGTAATTGTCTATCTTGAGCCCCGCTTGCGCACGTTCGAGCATCGGGTTACGAGCTAGCAAACTTGTGATTTGAGACGAGAAAAAGGAAATCTCTCGACTGCTCGGCCGGAGTGAGCGCCCAAGATGAGTGCCATGGAGTTCTAAACAGAACCTTGCACGGTGACGACGGTCGTAAGCCAGCTAGCAAGTCCCTATTGGTCCCAATCGTGTTTTATAGGGGACAGAATATGGTGGTCCACATGGGACCTGTTAAATTGTGCACCCGTGGATCATTTGGAGCGAGTGCTTATAACGAGCAAAAAACTGGACAGTTTAGGGGTCCCTGGGGATTGGGTTGGAAACACTTGGATTGGAAAACATGCACCTAAGCTTTAAGCAAAGCTTTAAATAATTAAAGATTTATTCACTTTTTTGGCTGACACCTTTATCTAAGGTAACTTACAACATCTGAGACCCAATGAGTTACATTTCTTTTGTTTTTACAATTGGAGCACAGGCAGGTGAAGTGACTTGCTCATGGTCACACACTGTCAGTAGTGGGATTTGAACCTATTGCCTCAGGGTTATTTAACTGTTTTTTAAGTGGGCCAGTCAGGTCCCAGACATAAACGCCATAAAAAGTGTGGAGATACCTGAAGATGAACGTTTATAGGCGCTTCCTATCCAATTTATTGAAGCTTGAGGTGATCTGCCAGGAAAAATTAGACAAACTACTTAAATCCAATTGTGCAAAGTTTATAAAGACGTACCCAAGAAGACTCCAAGTTGGAATTACTGCCAAAGGGACTTCTGCAAAGTAGTGAATTAGGGATCTGAATACTTCTATGAAGGAAAGATTTCAGTTTTGGAGTTTTAATAAATATGCTGACCTTCCTGAAAACACATTTTCACATTGTCTTTGGGGGTTATTGGTTATAGGTTGATGGACAAAAATGACAATTTAAAATAACACAACACAATATTAAAATTACTACAACACAGTAATGTGCAGAGAGTCAAAGGATCTGAATACTTTCTGAACTCTATCTATCTATCTATCTATCTATCTATCTATCTATCTATCTATCTATCTATCATATAGTGCCTTTCACATCTATCTATCTATCTATCTATCTATCTATCTATCTATCTATCTATCTATCTATCTATCTATCTATCTATCTATCTATCTATCTATCTATCTATCTATCTATCTATCTATCTATCTATCTATCTATCTGTCCAGAAGAAGCAAGGAGTAAAAGAAGAAGACATTGACCACATTATCTCTCTATTACAATAAAAAAAAATCCTGCAACGAGACTAATTGGAATCTTTTTCAAGTCTCGCAAGACTTTAGCCATGAGATTTTTTCAAGATCTGCCCTCCTCTCAACCATATTCAACAATGCAGATGGTAATCTCACCTCTCATTCGTGTGAATGCTTTTGTTAGACACAGTTTCTGCATGCGCTCTCAGTCCTTATAAATGTTTACGTTTTCCTCACTTTAAGTTCCCAATTAAAGAAGACGCATTATATCCAAATCTTATTGAAGAATTTCATCACGAAGGGTCATCAACAGAAAAAATGAGTACACGGGTAATCCTAGCAACAAGAAACGATGAAGTCAAACGAATTAACGTGAAAATTGTCGATCAGTTACACAACAAATTGGTTAAATGAGTATATCAGTAGACTCTGCTGAAACGGTTGGTGGTGATGGTGCAGAAGATGAAAACATCAACTTTCAAAATCCCCTAGAATACCTACAACTGTTAACAACACTGCCCGGTCTTCCACGAATTACTGCAGAAAGAAGGCTGTATCCAAGAAAGGTAATGTAGTACATCTTCCACGGATACCATTAGACAACAAAGGAGATCTTGATATGCCATTCGTATTAAAACATTCACAGTTTCCCATTACAACAGCTTTTGCAAAGACAATTAATAAATCACAGGGACAAACATTCAAAAAAGTCGTTTTATTTAATAGAGAGAAAGAAACCAAATTCAATCACAGGCAGTTATACGTTGCATTGTCACGATGAAAGTCCAAACACAGAATCAAAATTCAATGCGATATTGACAAAAAGTTCATTGAAAAAATTGTTATTACTGAAGTTTTACAGCAAAAATGTAAGTTTAAAAAGTATTCGCTTGTTAATTTCAAAGCCAAACAGAACAAAATCGTGTTACGCAACAAATAACTCTAACGCAACATGAAGCATAATTGACTTTCAAATGATTACGTTTTACTCTTTTTTCTACGGTTAACTACTTGCTGTAATGTAGTTCTATTATGCATATGTAACAATTCCCATGAAAATAAAAATCTGTTTAAATTGTACATCCGAATTCCAATACCCGAGCGACAGAACCGCAAAGAGGTTACAGCGTAGTGCCCGCCCAGGAGATGGTGTGTGAAGAAAGCAGGGGGCAAAGCCCCCTTGTTTAAATTAAGATCTGGTGAAGTGAGTAACATTTTTATTATCCCTGTTTGTAATACATTCTATATTGAATGTCTTTATTTCAAGATCCATCCATCCATCCATCCATTATCCAACCTGCTATATCCTAACTACAGGGTCACGGGGGTCTGCCGGAGCCAATCCCAGCCAACACAGGGCGCAAGGCAGGAAACAAACCCCGGGCAGGGTGCCAGCCCAACGCAACTTTATTTCAAGATTCGTAAATTAATTTGATTGCTCCTATATTTTTAAATAAATTAGATGTGTTTCTATCAGATGATACAATTTTCTTTCCATCCATCCATTCATTCATCTCTGAGTTGTCACAGCCAATAAAATTCACTTCCATCCTGATGCAGAAATGTCAGTATTACAAGACATGTTTCAGAAGTGCAATCATCAGAGTTTCTTAGTGCCCTTAGTTACACATTTTGTGAAATAAAACGGAAAGTTTGTGACACAATTGCCTCATAATTTCAGAGACCCAAGTTCATGTGTTATGTGCAGTAGCGTGTATGTTCTCTACATACGTCAGTGTTTCAGGTCTCTTAGACATGCAGATCATTTTCAGTGGTGTAGCAGATGCCAGACAGGTGGGTTAGCAGATAATATGGATTCTGTTATATCATCACAGAAGGACTTGGATGGCATACAGGCTTGGGCACATTTGTGGCAGATGAAATTTAATGTCAGTAAATGTAAAGAATTACACATAGGAAGTAAAAATGTGAGGTTTGAATACACAATGGGTGGTCAGAAAATTGAGAGTCCACCTTATGAGAAGGATTTAGGAGTCGTAGTGGACTCTAAGCTATCAAATTCCTGTCAGTGTAAAGAGGAAGGCTAACAAAGTGTCAGGTTATATAGCACCTTGATGTGTGGAGTACAAGTCACAGGAGGTTCTGCTCAACCTTTATAACACACTGATGTGGCCTCATCTTGAGTCCTGTGTGCAGTTTTGGTCACCAGGCTACAAAAAGGACATCACAGCACAAGAAAAGGTCCAGAGAAGAACGACTCGGCTGATTAAGGGCTACAGGGGTTGAGTTATGAGGAAAGATTAAAAGAGCTGAGCCTTTACAGTTTAAGAGGAGATCTGACTGACATGTTTAAAATTATGAAAGGAATTAGTCCAGTGGATCGAGACGGTGACTTTAAAACGAGTTCATCAACACACGGACACAGTTGGAAACTTGTTAATCCTACAACAAGATGAGACTTTTTGGAAGATTTTTTCCAAGTCCCGTGAGATGCGACTTTGTCCATGAGATGTTTTCAAGTCCCGCCCTCCTCTCAACCCTTTTCAACCACGCCCACGGTCCTCTCACCTCTCATTCGTGTGAACGCTTTTGACAAACACAGTTCTTGCGCTCACAGCTCTTATAAATTCTAATGTTTTCCTCACTTTAAGTCCCCAATTAAAGAAGACGTATCATGTCCAAATCTTATTGAAGAATTTCATCACGAAGGGTTATCTACAGAAAAAATGAGTACACGAGCAATCCTAGCACCGAGAAACGATAAAGTCAAATGAATTAACGCCAAAAATGATGATCGGTTACACAGCAAATTGGTTAAATGTGTATCAATAGACTCTGCTGAAGGCTAACAGAGTGTCAGGTTATATAGCGCCCTGATGTGTGGAGTACAAGTCACAGGAGTGTTTAAAATTACGAAGGGAATGAGTACAGTGGATCAAGATGGTGACTTTAAATTGAGTTCATCAACACGGGGACACAGTTGGAAACTTGTTAAAGGTAAATTTCGCACAAACATTAGGAAGTTTTTCTTTACACAAAGAATGATAGACACTTGGAATAAGCGACCGAGTAGTGCGGTAGACAGTAAGACGTTAGGGACTTTCAAAACTCGACTGGATGTTTTTTTGGAAGAAATAAGTGAATAGGACTGGCGAGCTTTGTTGGGCTGGATGGCCTGTTCTCGTCCAGATTGTTCTAATGTTCATTTTCACAAGAAAAGCCATTCAATAACTATCTATGGCATAGAGTATCAATGTATTCCTTATTACTCCAGAACTATTACAAATCTTACTTTTTTCATTCTCACACAAAAATTGATCTCCTTTGGTGCCAGATCCATTTTTAAGAGATGACCAAATAATCGAAAGAAACTCTGGGATTAATTGGGGTTGCTTTGAAAGGCAAACGTTTTAATTGCTTTGACCAAAAAGAAGTCACCACATCACACAGCTTTGCTGACGTCCTCTAAACTCCTCCACAAAGTCATTAATCATGTAGAGACGCTCCTGTGTCAGCCCACGCGCTCCTAGATTCCACAGTAGCTCGGCCGCAGACCAAACGAGGGGGATACCACGGGTTATCTGAGCACCAGCCCATCCTCTTTCCTTACTCTCGCTGGCAGGAAGGCGCCTTACTCACACAGTGCACCCCAGCCAGCCAGCCAGCGAGTGAGGGAGGTGTGTGTGTGTGTGTGTGTGCTTCTCTCCCTTCTAGGAATCTTCTCAAAAGTCAGACATTATTCATCACTCCCTTATATGTATCTGTGCTCTGATGATGGGAATTTACCACTTATTATATGAAATTACAGCTACGGCTCCGGTGGGGGACAAATATTAAACAATGTTTATACTGGCATACGTTTGTGCAAAAACGATGTAGCCCCTTAGCATTATCACAGTGCCCTCCATAATGTTTGTGACATGATTTCCCCCCTCTGCTCCACAGTTTAAATTTACAAATCAAACAGTGCAGACATTGCGCTTGAAGTGCACATTGCAGACTTCCATTTTAGGGGACAGCCAGGACCCTTACCTGACCGGGATGCCTCAACAATGGAAGGACCAGAAGAGAGAGCTTTTTCAGGGCACTGTCTACCCCTGGAAATGATAGAGGGCAGCCCCTCTGGCTTGCAGTGGAGCCACGGATTTTGAACATGGAAGCTCAAACCTGCTGGGGCCCGTGGCCAGGAGGGTCAACCGAATGTTTGCTGAAGGTTGACGAGCACCCGGAGCAATTCCGGGTGCCTTAAATAGGGAGCCAGCAGCCACTACTCAGGGAGCCAGAGTCGGGAGGAATGGAGGCGAAGCTCGCCAGGTGGAGTGGAGGCGAAGAGAAAGAAAGTGTGCTGTGGACTGTGCTAGTTGATCTGTGCTGCATGCATTTCCCACACCTGTATATCCTCCTTTTACATATATATATATATATATATATATATATATATATATATATATATATATATATATATATATATATATATATATATATATAGTCACACATGTGCGATTAGGAGGCAGTCAACAAGATAAGGGGTTGTCACGTGGTGCTTACCTGAACTCTCTTTTATCAACAGAAACCAAGAAATAATCCTGCAACTCCCGGGTTTCAAAATGGCCGCTATGACGTCACTTCCAGCCATCCTTGATGACGTCACTACCGGCACCCACAAATCACCTCACTTCCGGCTCACCAAGAATGACGTTGTTTCCGATTGCTGCTGCAGCGTCACAGCATGCCAACCATTTCCTGTCACATGTTTTTCTCTGTTAAGTAACCGCCATTTTGTCACAGCAAATTAATTCATTGTAATTCCAAACTTTGAATCGCTTCTTTTTTCTTATTGTCTGACCGACAATATACGGGGACGGTCCCCAAAACAAGATTCATACCTGGTGGCATGGATCATGGACTATCTTACAGACAGACCTCAGTATGTGTGTCTCGGGAACTGCAGGTCTGACATTGTTTTTGTTTCATTTCATAACGTATAATTGTGTGTAGCGCTGCTGCCTCTCAGAAAGGAGACCCGGCTTCACTTCCCGGCTCCTCCCTGAGTGGAGTTTGCATGTTCTCCCCGTGTCTGCATGGGTTTCCTCCCACAGTCCAAATACATGCAGGTTAGGTGCATTGGTGATCCTAAATTGTCCCGTGTGTGTGCCCTGCGGTGGGCTGGCGCCCTGCCCGGGGTTTGTTTCCTGCCTTGCGCCCTGTGTTGGCTGGGATTGGGTCCGGCAGACCCCCGTGACCCTGTAGTTAGGATATAGCAGGATGATGGATGGATGATTGCTTATATTTTGAATTTGATATATAGAGGGCACCAAAAGTGATTTGGGCCTCTAAAGGTCTTAATCCGGCCTTGACAAATTAGTAGTATTAAAGCAAAGTGATTCACAAGAAACTGAATGTGCAGGAAAACTAAAAGTTTAGCTACACAAAATAAGTTTGTGTTTCACTCTGAGCACAATTCACGCCATTCACACCAGTTCTTGTCTGAAAGTGTTCACATGCATTAATTAAGCAGGCATCAGCCTGTCATTCATTATTTCAATAAAGGTCTCTCTAGTGAAGAAGAAAAACTGTGCATATCCCCAACTAGGATAAGGCGGTCACAAAGTAACATAAGGCAGCTTTCCATTTCTAATGAATTTCTCCTTTTGAGAAAACACAGTAATGTGCATGATGATGGTGTTTTTAGTGTGTCTTTGGGATGAAAATATGCAGCATTTTACATTTTTAAAAATAGTTCTACATTCCCCTGTGCTAGATGGAACTAATTATTACTTTTATGGCACATAACACATGCTTTATGAGGGTAGACAAAAGAGTAGGAATAAGGCTTTAGGACGCAGTATTCCATGTTTTCCACACACACAAAATCTTTAAAAACATTAAAAACTACTTAATGAGTTTTGTTTTTCGCAATTGTAAAATTGCGCCTGCAAAATGAATCGTCTCACTAAATCGTATGTGAGTCTGAAGTTGCCTGCTTTGCTCAATATTTCTACTCACAAGACTTTCTTTTATTTTCCAACACAATTTGCACCGGTTGCCAAACCATGCAGGTGTCATTTGTAACGTGGCCAACATGACATCTCACACGGCATAGTAAGTCAGCCATGCGCCAAGAAACAAAACCCGAGTGATCCGAACTGTCAGAATGAATAGGGCCCAATTTTCCAGCAACACATTTCTTTCACTTTCTTCAAATCAGAAACTTTGTCAAACAGAACCTGCCCGATTTTTCCTCATCTCCCACCTTCTTCTATGCTGGAAAAAATATTGCTCAGTCTCGAGGACTCAGACAGCATTTCTGCAATATATAAAAATATTTTACAGTCCCTCGCTTTCAAAGATCCAAGTGGACAATGGGAAAAGGATCTCTCATTCAACATATCAGAAAAGGAGTGGAAGGTAGCAATGCAGAGAATTCACTCGAGCTCCATAAGCGCTATTAACTCAAAATTATATATCAAGCACATCTGTCTCGCTTGAAATTATCAAAAATGTTTCCAGGGTGAATGCTGCAATCGAGCTCCAGCCTCACTGGGTCACAAGTTTTGGGCCTGCACCAAATTAACATCACTCTGGACAAAACTATTTAAGTGCCTTTCAGACAGCCTCGGTGTCCCAATCCCTCCTAACCCATTAACAGCTGTGTTTGGTGGGCTTAAAGTGGAGAAGGACAAACAAACTGTGATTGCCTTCACTACACTATTGGCACGCAGACTTAGTTTGCTAAACTCTCCTCTTTTAAGTCAGTGGATAACGGATGTTTTATATTATTTGAAATTGGAAAACATCTAATTCTCACTTAGAGGATCTGTGCAGAACTGTTTCAAAACCTGGCAGGATCTAATCAATGATATTTTAGTATAAGCTCTTTAAGCACTGATGAAGTAAATTCTCCCCCCATTTCTTTTTCTTCTCTATTTATCTGTATCCGCCTAATAAACTCATCAATTTATTCATTTTTACTATTTTTGAGTTTTAGTCAGGGTGGCGCAGTGGGTAGCACTGCTGCCTCACAGTTAGGAGACCCGGGTTCGCTTCCCTGATCCTCCCTGCATGGAGTTTGCATGCTCTCCCTGTGTCTGCGTGGGTTTCCTCCGGGTGCTCCGATATCCTCCCAAAGACATGCAGGTTCGGTGTATTGGCGATCCTAAATTGTCCCATGGGTGTGTGTGTGTGTATACCCTTCAGTGGGCTGGCACTGCCTTACTCCCTGTGTTAGCTACGATTGGCTCCAGTGGACCCCCGTGACCCTGTAGTTAGGATTCAGCGGGTTGGATAATGGATGGATGGATGGAAGTTTTATTCTGTTGGCCTTGCTCTCTTTCTCAGGGGTGGGGGTTGATTTGTTTTCAATCCTATTTTTTTGTAAAAATGTATGTATTTGTATGGAATGATTACAATAAAATCAATAAAATTTATAATATATAAAAAAAAGAATGAATAGGGTCCACTGAACCCAACACCCAAAATGGATCATGTGTTAAAAACAAACTTATTGTGGCAACAATCGCCCCATCATAATAAAAATGAAAGCTGACTTTTATTTATAGAATCCAGACAAAGTGGGCACCAATACACCTCTTATTATTGTCTGTTTCAGGATGCCTAAGAAAGAACGTTGCTTTTTATACATCATTGCTTTCACTGAAGGAGTTGCTTGCAGAGGCCTGCCCCATGATGACCCGTGCCTTCTGGACAGTTGCTGCCCTATGCTGGTAACCAGAAAATATGCCGTGGCTTTCGTCCAGGGCTGTGGGCCCACTCGTTGAAATATTAGACTGAATGAAATAGGCTGCAGTAACTGATGGGTGCCTTTAAGACCTTAAATCCAGGAAATGACTCTGCTACAGGTCAGATTGTTCAACCAGGAAATGAAGATATTTTGTTGTTTTATACTTCGCAGACATGATAATACCTAAAGGGTATTCTGATTAACAGAAAAAGGGCTTATTTGTTATCACAGATGATTAAAAGCTTCACTGCTAAATACAGAGTCCATCTGCTCTAGTAATTCAAAAAAGGGATAAAGCCAGACACTTTGCAGGAGCCGCTCAGGAGACCAACTTAGCTGGTAGGCTTCGTTGTTCTTGTATCCTTTGACCTGGCCAGTGGGATATAACCTACAATGTTAACCTTAGAATATACAAGTGAATTACTGAAGTCAGATCTGATTGACTGACATTATAGCACATCACTGAGGAACTTTCCACACATGAATCTGATTCTTCAGTTATTTGTCCTTCCTTGCATTCATCCATTCCATTACTTTTCCAAACTCACTGACTCCTAGTTAGGGTGTTATGAATCTTGAGGGGTTCCAAAGCACTTAGTCCCAAAAACTTCCAAAAATGTCCATCTAGCAATAACGGCAAACACAAGACCTTTATAAAATTAAAACATTTATCATTACAAAATGCTCTGTAGCTCATAAAGCTCTGAGGAGTGCAAAGGCAAAAAGTGATGCCCGCCAGAATAAACGCAAAGTAAATCAAACCAAATCCCAACAGGAAATCCAAGGTCAAGTCAAAAAACAAAGCACGGGTTTAAAATATCCAGAAGACCACAGACGTCATTCACCAACCAACTCTCAAGTGCAATCGAGTGAACCTCAAGGGCCTGTGGGTTACCCCCACCTTTATACAGCTGAGGGCGGTCCCTTGTGGTGATTGGCAGGTGGCCACGCCTCTTAGTAAACCGCCCACAACACAAGGAACATAACACAGGCAAAGGGAATACAGCAAATAGTAAACATAAAAGACTTAAAAATGAACAAAAAAAAACATTAAACAAGATTTTGAAGCCAATTGAAATACACTCGCCGGCCACTTTATTAGGTACACCTTGCTAGTACCTAGTTGGACCCCCTTTTACCTTCAGAACTAACCTAATTCTTCATGGCATACATTCAACAAAATGCTGGCAATATATTGACATGTTAGCATCATGCAGTTGCTGTAGATTTGTCAGCTGCATATCCATGATCTGAATCTCCTATGCACCACATCCCAAAGGTGCTCTACTGGATTGAGATCTGGTGACTGTGGATGCCATTTGAGTCCAGTGAACTCATTGTCATGTTCATTAAACCAGTTTGAGGTGATTCGAGCTTTGTAACATGGCGTGTTATCCTGAAGGAAGGAGCCATCACTGCAGTCGTAAAGGGTCAACAACAAAACTCAGGTAGGCTTTGCATTAAAAACGATGCTCAGTTGGTACTAAGGGGCCCAAAGTGTGCCAAGAAGATGTCCTCCACACCATTACAGCACCACCACCACCAGTTTGAACCGTTGATGCTTTGCAGGATGGATCCCTGCTTTCATGTTGTTGATACCAAATTCTGACATTACCATCCAAATGTCGCAGCAGAAATTGACACCAGGCAACATTTTTCCAATCTTCTATTGTCCAATTTTGGTGAGCCCCTGCGAATTATAGCCTTAATTTTCCTGTTCTCAGCCAACAGGAGTGGTACCTGGTGTGGTCCCACTGCTGTAGCCCATCTGCTTGAAGGTTCGACGTGTTGTGTGTTCAGAGATGCTCTTCTATTTTTCTCGGTTGTAACGAGAGCTTATTTGAGTGACCGTTGCTTTTCATTCAGCTTGAACCAGTCGCGGCTCTACCGCTCGCGTATGGGGAAGCGGATGTACAATTTAAATTGATTGTTATTTTCATGGGAATTGTTACTTATGCATAATACAACTAACTATTTTACATTATTGCGAGTAATTAACCATAGAAAAAAATAGTAAAACATAATGAATTGAAAGAAAATTATGTTTCATGTTGTTTTAGAGGTATTCGTTGCATCATATGTTTTTACTCTGTTTGGCTTTGAAATTAACACGCACATACTTTTTAAGTATTTTTCAGTAAAAACAATATTTGGAATTAACTTTTTGTCAATATCACATAGAATTTTGATTCCAAGTTTGGAGTTACATCGTGATAACACAACGTATAACTGCCCGTGAGTGAATATCATTTCTTTCTCTCTAATAAATGGACCAACTTTTTCGAATGTTTGTCCCTGTGATTTGTTAATAGTCACAGCAAAAGCTATTCTAACGGGAAACTGTAAATGTTTTAATACGAATGGCATATCTAGATCTCCTTTGGTGTCTAATATTATCCGGGGAATATGTACTACATTACCTTTCTTGTCACCTGTTAAAATTTTACATGTCAGAATTGTTTGACCAATATTGAATACAACTAATCTCGTCCTATTGCATAGCCCATCACTCATACATAAATTATGTATTATCCGGAAGACCGGACGGTGTTAACGGTTGTAGATATTCTACGGGATATTGTAAGTTGATGTTTTAATCTTTCGCACCATCACCACCAACTGTTTCAGCAGAGTCTACTGATACTCATTTAACCAATTTGCCATGTAACCGATTGACTATTTTCATGTTAATTTGTTTGACTTCATCGTTTCTCGGTGCTAGGGTTGCCCATGTACTCATTTCTTCTGTTGATAACTCTTCATGATGAAATTCTTCAATAAGATTTGGACATAATAAGTCTTCTTTTATTGGGAACTTAAAGTGAGGAAAACGTAAAAATGTATAGGGTGGTCCAGATCTAATTATGCAATTTTCGTTACGCTATAACTTATTAAGTTTATTACATCGAAAAATCACCAGAAAAATCCCAGACCATTGAGAAGTGTGCGAACTGACGACATGAAGAATCGTCTTCGCGCCAAACTGGAATTGTCCCCGCATAAATCAAAGTCATCCAGACGATCTGGATCTGCATAATTAGATCTGGACCACCCTGTATATGAGCTGAGAGCACAGGAACTGTGTCTGACAAAAGCATTCACACGAATGAGAGGTGAGAGGACCGTGGACGTAGGCTGTTAACCGGAAATGGTTGAGAGGAGGGCGGGACTTGATAAAACCTCTTGGCAATAGTCTCGTCTCATCTGAAGATTTTCTTTTATAATAGAGAGAAAAGATTGGGAGCAAACATGTACCCTGAAAAACAAAGTGAAAGTCAAAAGCACGATTAACAAAGCCACCAACGGCAACCAAAAAAAAAAAAAATCAGAACCTAGTTTTGTTAAACTTGACTTGCTTGTATGGAATGTTATTTGATTTTAATAAAATCAATAAAATGTTAAAAAAGAGTCAAAAAATAAGCAGAGGTTCTCATACTAAAAATATCAAAGAAAGTTGAATGTAATTGCCGAGGGTTTTTATTCAATCTCGGATAGATATGAACTGTGGTTTGTACACCCACCACACAATGAACCACCTGGATTGGGTCCCGAGTGCAGTGGGTGACCCCTCAGCACCACACTGGAACAGTGGGATGCTTTTTTATGATTCCTGAAGTGCCAATCCTGCCACCAAAACCCCGTATTTTGCCTGTGAGGGGAGACTTTTATATAGTCGTGCCGATGATGTCATTATTACACCAACCCAGTGCTTTGTGGGAAGTGTCACTAAGGCAACGGGCAACGCAAAACTCTCATAATGGCAACAACCATAGCTAAAACAAAATGGCGTCAAAACTAATATGAAAAAAATTATACATTTTAGAATAATATTTTCTGTTGACGTATAGACATTAGAAACAGGGTAAGAAAACCACAGAAACGATAAAAACCTTACTTTTTAATTTTTAGCAAGAACCCAAGAAAAACGAATTAGGAATGTCAACCATATCTGGATTAAACTACTGGCCGAGTGGTCTTTGGTTTGTCATCGCTTGCACAATCAGGAAGCAATTTTATTTTGTCGAGGGCAAGAGTACTGACTGAGTAGCTGAGGATGTCAAACTACACAAGTTAGATCCAAAGAAGTGTTCTGCAACTGTCCCTTACGTACTAAAATTTCATAAATGAAGTCTACAGCCGAAAATCGAATGGAAAGTCAATTTGAAGGGGACTTCACTTAATACACACATCTTTGGGATAGGGGAGGAAAACTCAGAATACCAGGAGAAAACTGCATGGAACATTAATAAGAACAAAGATGAACATGAAATATCACCAAGATAAGATTTAATGTATGATGTGAAACAAAGTGTGCAATCAGTGGATTAAAATTGGGTTTTCAATTTCAATGTACTCTCTTAGCATCTGTCAATGGTGTGTAAAGGATGTCCTGTTAGCTGAAGAACAGTCAGCGAGACTGAGTCTTCTATGTGTCGCCTCCCTCGAGAAAGTTTGAGTCCTCTAACAATTTCTTCATTACAGCCCGGCACAGCAATGCTGACTTCTCCACGTTCCTCAATGAGTTCAGCTAAGCTGTGATAAATGACTATAGCGATCAGCTGGAGGCGTATTCTGGCCTGTATGTAGAAAAATGCAGTGAACATTATGGTCATGATAGACAAGCCCATTGAGTGACACTCATGCATTTTTTAATCAGTCAATTACTGGATGTGGCACAAAGAATGCTCAGCGCTTTTCTTTTGTGAAGGTATCGCTTTACTCCAATCATCTGGGATTCTGGACTCACGCTCTCCCCTCTGTTGACCCTCCTGACAAGAATGACAAGGGTGTGTCCTTCTGTTCGAGGTCAACAAAGCTGACCAGGATTAAGTTACCGCTCCAGTGACAGTGCTTTACTACAGGTTATTTAACCTGTCATTGACAAGAAATATTTCAATTCAACAGTCATTCTGTAGTGAGTCTGTGCCTCTTTTCTCAGCTCCAAGGTCCTAGGTTCAAATCTTGGCTTGTCTGTTCTCAAGCAAAACTTGGCTTGTCCTTCTTGTGGGCCATCCTTTATAGTTAAAGGTGGGAATTTGGTGTGTTTTGCGGTATTTTTTATTTATATGTGGGCAGGAAATTGCCCAGGGGACAGCTAAAGGTAACTTTATTTAGTTGATGCTGTTATGTGAACCAAATGTGTGCAATTGCTCCATTACAATATATCTATATATCTAATTTTTTCCTTTATGTTGTTCCATAATTGTTTCCTTTTGAATTCTGTCTTTGCTTACCAAGCTTTGGAAGGAGAAGTGGCAGAACAACCAGGTCTACTGTGCTAACAACAACTGGACAAGGCTGATCTAAGTGAAAGCATACTCAAGTGATCATGTTTACACACAGACACACAGACACATAGACATAATTCCACAAATAGTATTGTCGGACACAGGGAGGTCTAAAACATTAAGATTCACCAAAATCTCAAAATGGAATTAGTTAAGGATTCCAATGTTTTCCCTATACTTCGTATATGAAAAAGTCAGGGAGGTCTAAAATGTCGAGATTCATCAATATCTCGACATCAGATCTTTGGACGATTACAATACTTTCCCTATACTTCGTAAACGAGAAAGTCAGGGAGGTCTAAAACGTCGAGATTCATCAGAATCTCGACATTGAATCTATGGACAATTACAATACTTTCCCTATAATTTGTATGCAAGAAAATAAAAAAAAAAATAGGCAAAGTACCACTTCAGGTTGATGGATATGACCCAAGAGTTAATATAGATCTACAATTTTGGTATAACAACCACAGGCCAAATTTCATCCATCTATCTTGTTGTGTTTTTCAGTTATATTTCCAACAAAACTGTATTTTCAGACTCAGGGAGATCTAAAACGTTAAGATTCATCAAAATCTCGAGGTTGAATTTTTTCATGATTACTATACCTTCTGTATACTTCATATATGAGAAAGTAAAAAAAAAAAGGGAATTTTTGCAAATTTGTTAAAAATAAAAAAAAAATGGAATATCAACACTCACACGAGTATTCAGACCCTTTACTCAGTAATTCACTGAAGCATCTTTGGCAGCAATTATGGTGAGGAGTCATCTTGGGTATGACGTGACAAGCATCACACACCTGGATCAGAGGATTTTCTGATATCGATTGTTCTTTGCGGATCTCTCAGGCTCTCTCGGGTTGGATGGAGACCTTCGATGGGTAGCTCTTTTCTGTTCTCTCCAGAGTTGTTAGATTGAGTTCAAGTCCAGGTTATGGCTGGAACATTCAAGAACATTGACCGAGCTGTCTCTAAGCCATTCCTGTGTTGTGTTTGTTTTGTGTTTAAGGTCGTTATTCTGTTTGAAGGGGATCCTTTGAGCCAATCTGAGGTCCAGAATGCTCTGAAGCTGGTTATCATTAGGAATGGCTCTGTTCAGCATTCCCTCAACCATTTCTAGTCCCCCAGTCTCTGTTGCTGAAAAAGAACCCCACAGCCATGTTGCTGCCAGCATCATGCTTGACCACTAGAATGGTATTGCCTAGGTGATGAGTAATTTCTCCAGATGTGACGCTTAGGGCTGAACCCAAACCATACATTCTTGGGATCATTAGACCAGAGAACCTTGTTTCTCATAGTCTGAGAGTCCTTAGGTGCATTTTTGCAAACTCCAAGTGGACATTCATGTGTCATCTGCTCACTATAACATAAAGCCCACATTAGTGGAGTGACTTCTGTAAGTTTATCCCATCTCCACACAGATTCTCTGGAGCTCAGCCACAGTGACTATCAGGTTCTTGGTCACCTCTATTAACGAGAAACTTTCTCCACTGATTGTCAGTTTGATGGGGCAGCCAGCTGTAGAAAAGACTTCTTCATTTTAAGAATTATGGCAGCATATGTGCTCTTGAGATCCTTAAGTGCAGCAATCTGTTGCATAACACAAAATCTAGTCTCTAAGCTCTACATGAAGTTCCTTAGACTTCGCTACTTGGTTTTGGTTCAACTCTGGGACCTTCTACAGACATATAGGTGTATATAAGGTGCAAGCCTTTTATGGTCATGTCCAATCAATTGCAGTGACCACAGATGGACTCCAAACAAGGTGTAGAAACATCCCAGTGATCCTCAATCGATTGGGATTCACCCAAGCCAAATGTCAAGTGTCACAGCAAATGGTGTGAATCAGGGGACCCTAACTCCAATCCTGGAGGGCCCCAGTGGCTGCAGGTTTTCTTTCTATCCCTTTTCTTAATTAGTGACCTGTTTTTACTGCTAATTAACTTCTTTTGAATTAACTTTATTTGACTTGCTCTTGAAGACTCAGATCCCTTAATTGTTTCTTTTTCTTTAATTAGCAGCCAAACAATAATGAGATACAAAATGAGCCAAAACAGGACCGGCAAACTGTGACCATCACACAATATCTGAAAGTAAAGAAAGATGAAGGTCTCAGCAATGATGATCTGCTCAGGTCCTCAAAACATTTCACCAGTGCTCTTAGAAAAGAGAAAATCAACAATTCCAGAAATGTCTGCTATTGCACTATGAGAGCAGCAACAATCCATGGAAATAAAGAACGAGTTTAATTAACAACAAGAATCAGCACCTAATGAAGCAACTGGTGTGAGTCTGAGGCCCTGACTTAGTTGGTCTTCTCTTGGCTCACTCACTTCACATTTCACTTCTGTCTGGGTGCCATTTAAGGAAAGAAATGAAGCAATTCAGAGGAACGATGAGGAAATTCAGGGAAACAAATCATAAAAAACAAGTCAATTAAAATAAATTCAAACAAAGTTAATTAGCAGCAAAAACAGGTCACTAATTAGGAAAAGGTTAGAATAAAAACCTGCAGCCACTGCGACTCTCCAGTATCGGAGTTGGGGACCCCTGGTCTGAATACCTCTACCAATGTAATATTTCAGTTTTTTATTGTTAATGAATTCACAATCATTTCTAAATCATTTCTCACTTTGTCATTTTAGGGTATTGAGTGTTGTTTGAAGAGGGAAAAAATGAATTTAGGTAATTTTAGCACAAGGCTGCCACATAACAAAATGTGAGAAACCTGAAGGGGTCTGAAAACTTCCTGAAGGCACTGTAGATATACTGTCAGGTGCACTAGATATCTCGCTAAGCTTTATTTTTAAAATGAGCATCTTTACAGTTTTCAGCCAGATCATTAGCAGTATAGGCTTCAATTCTTTTTTCCCAACTTTATCCTGCTGCCAATCCATGATGAATCAACATGTAGCACCCATTAGAAAAGTTGTTCCGTTCCATCTGGAAGTGTGATTTGCTCTTACTGTGTAAAGTTACAGGACATGAAACATGCAGATTTAATTAGAAAGTCTGGTGGGGAAATAGATAGATAGATAGATAGATAGATAGATAGATAGATAGATAGATAGATAGATAGATAGATAGATAGATAGATAGATAGATAGATAGATAGATAGATAGATAGTGTGGCGAACAGCCAGGACATATTCAGGGTAATACTTCCCCCAGCGGGGCCACGAATTTCATCTGGACAGTTGCTGAGTCCTGGGTTGCAGCACTTCCACCACATGCAGAAATGCTGCCTGGAAGTAGATCTGGGAGCACCTGAAGCACCTCCGGGAGTACTTGTTGTTCGGTGTTCTCCTAGTAGACTTGTGAACAATGACATTAGCCAGTGAAAGAGAGATCCTTACATGGTACCACAAGGTTGCTGTGACCTCCTGGAATTATGCAGGCCTTGCTGTTGGAGTGATCTTTGCTGGTTGACTACTCATAGGGAGGGTTAATAGTGGTGTTGAATTTCCTCTATTTGTACATAATCTGCCTGACAGTGGACTTATTGAGTCCAAAATCTTTAGAAATGGCTTTGTGAGCTTTTCAGTCCTGGTGAGCATCACAAACCTTTTGCTCTGAGGTCCTCAGAAAACTCCTTTAATTGAGGCATGGCTCGTTTGCACAGACCTGTGTGGTGTAGATAATTCAATAATGAAGACCCAAATTTATGTTCTTTTGAAAACACAGGAACTCCCAAACTCCACTTGGCACTATATGATAGATAGATATAAAAGTCACTATATAATAGATAGATAGATAGATAGATAGATAGATAGATAGATAGATAGATAGATAGATAGATAGATAGATAGATAGATATGAAAGTCACTATATAATAGATAGATAGATAGATAGATAGATAGATAGATAGATAGATAGATAGATAGATAGATAGATAGATAGATAGATAGATAGATAGATAGATTATTCCAATGTGTTTTCACATAACCATTGAAACTGAACAGGAGACCTTATCACTGGAGTTGAGAAGCACATGCTGCGGGAAGCAGTTTAATCATGATCAGCCCCCCTGTGGACTTCGTTTGGTTGTTATTTACTTTAAAATGTTAACAAGTGAGTCACGTTCACAGGTTCAGGCCAGTTTTGTGTTTAATATGTCAGGGATGCATGTCATTCAGAACAGCGGGCGGGTGGGATGGATAGAGCAACTCAAGTGGATTTATAGCCTGGCTGTGAGTCATTGCTACCTTGACTTGGATGAACACATGCACATACACAAATATACATACATATATATATATATATATATATCCATGTCCATACATACTGTATATCCATATGTCCATATATGCATATTTATATATTTTTTAATTGTAATGGTCATTTTCTTTTTTATAAAAGTAGTTGCTGTTGATCATGAGCATATAAGAACCTGCAGAGTACTGCATCAGTATTGTAACCTTTGGGCAATAGCAGCCACTTAGCAATGCCTTCTTCTAGTAACTACCTTCGCCAGTCTTACTTCATGTCACAGTTTATGTTCCAAGTACTAAGAGTCACTCAAATTGATAACATGTTCTGGACATTTAGCTGTCATGTATGCACATTACATGAAAGTGTATACTGGTAAAAGTGCGACCGAGGAGTCCAGAAATCCTCGTATTCTACTTATCTGATCTAATGATGAAGGACTTCATCCGGGAGTGCTATGGATTGTAATGGCCAGGTGTGCTTACTAGAAATATGTGCAGTGGGGTATTATGTGTCTTAAAAGACTCTGTCATTTGTAGCTTCTTTAGATTTTGTGGCGCTTGCTATCACTACAGGGAGTCCTCGGGTTACAACGTTTCAAGTTTACAACGCTCACTTCCATAAAAACTTGAGTGTTTTGGCTTACGCCATTAGCGTCGTACTTACAGACGAACTAATTTGGTTGCACGCAGCGGAAGAATACGCAGTAACGCAGCGTATGAGTGAGGGAGTTGGAGAACTAGTTTTGTTGTGCGCGGAGGAAGTGTTCCGTTTGTGTGGCTTTGTTTGGCGACTTTGTGGCCCTTATCATGGCTCCTAAATGTAAGTCAGAGTCTTCAGATGGTAGTGCTTTGAAGAAGAGGAAAGCCATCACGATGGAAGTGAAATTAGACATTATAAAGAGATCAGAAGGAATAAAGGTAAGGAATTTTTTACACTTATATTTTGTGATATTTTCTGTTACTACAGTACAGTATTTTTATATCTTTTTCCTTTTTCTGTAGCTTAGTTGTGTTTTTATGTTCTAGATTATGATTTTGCAAATGTGTTAGGATAGGTAAGTGACTTAGGGTAGGGTGTGTTTCGATTTACACCAAAATTCGGGTGATATTGTTGTAGGAATGGAACTGTGTCGTAACCCAAGGACCTCCTGTATTTGAACATGCAGCACTAGCATAGTTGACAAGCACGTTCATCACATGCGGATCTCAGCTTTAGGCATCAGTAGCTATTTTTATAAATGAATGAAGTGTTCAGTGCCTATTTTTAAATTCTCAAGCTAATCAAAACAGGTAAAGATATTTAGGAGATATTATTTATTAGCCATACCCTGCAGCTCTGCCCATGTAGAAGTGAAACAGGACAGTGAGGAGGGCCCTGCCAGGCTCCCCACTCCTGACGTCACGCTTCCCCCTCCCCTCGGCCCACAGCCTCTGTATCGGATTAGCGTGACTATAACGATCCCGCAAGCGAACTATGATGCCTAGCACAATATGAGAAGTCACAAAATGAACCGGAACATTCAAGCAAATTCTACAAAAAAACCCAATCTAAATCCGTTAAGTTGTTCTCTCGTTTGCTAGCTAACCAGAGGTAAGGTACGCCCAGTGGCTGGCGCGTCAGTGAAGAAGAAATGAAATTTTCTGTTCTTATTTTGATTAATTTTCATATAAACTTTCTGTTATTGAAAGAGGAGTTTCCTGAGACACTAAGCCTTTATGCTTATCTTTTTTCAGTATTCCGCGTCGTATTCTGAGACACTGTCACCCGGCTTATAAAGGGTTACATTAATGACATCACAATGAACTAGGATTGGGGCCACGCCCCCTAGCAACGGCTTGTACAACACAGAAACAAACTTCAGCATGGCTGTAAACAAACCGAAGGTAAAAAAATGTAACAAAGGTAAATACAGTGGTACCTCAGTATACGTCCTTAATCCGTTCCAGATCCTTTGACTTATACCACACAGGACATATACCAAACAAATTTTTCCCATAAGAAATAATGGGAAAAAGATGAATCCATTCCCATGAAATAAAATCCTATAGTTATTGGCATATTATACATGGATGAGGTTGTATAAAATAATTTAAACACTACTTAATACTAAAATACATAAATACAAAAGCAATTAGATGAAATGAATGAAAATTTAACCTCACTTTACTTTTTAATAACGTCTTTGTTTTTTACAATCGTAGATACCGTCGTTCTCGGCATACGGTATGCAGCAGCCAAGTCCCGGATACGCATGCCACCTTCATCCTTTTCAACAATCAATTCAAATTTACACGAAAAAGCACGAAATCACATGAAAATTCACAGAGAATTACAGCGCGTACTGACGCTTGTGGGCAGTCGTGACTTTGTGTTTAGAGAGGTAAACAAGGGTAGCATGCGGTGTTCTAGCACGTGAGTCGTATTCCAAACAAAGGTCGTATACTAAGCAAAATCTTTCACGTCCAAACAGGACGTATACCGTGTTGGACTTATTCCAAAGCGAACGTATACCAAGGTGCCACTGTAATTCAAACATCCATCCATCCATCCATTATCCAACCCGCTATATCCTAACTACAGGATCACGGGGGTCTGCTGGAGCCAATCCCAGCCAACACAGGGCACAAGGCAGGAAAAAAACCCTGGGCAGGGCGCCAGCCCACCGCAGGGCACACACACACACACCAAGCACACACTAGGGACAATTTAGAATCGCCAATGCACCTAGCCTCCATGTCTTTGGACTGTGAGATTTCTCCCTAAAAATAAAAATAACAAAGTATACACATGAACACATGTTATCTGATCTCAAACACGATCAGAAATCCTCCGAACACCACCAGAAAAAAACGTGTTTAATACACAAAATATCAAAATCATAACACTTACTTATAGTGAACAGGTTACTCTCCTTTAATCTTTGAGATTGCGTTGGTTTGGACATGTGCAGAGAAGAGATGCAGGGTATATTGAGAGAAGGGTACTAAGGATAGAGCTGCCAGGTAAGAGCAGAAGAGGAGGTTTATGGATGTGGTGAGAGAGGACATGCAGGTGATGGGTGTGACAGAACAAGATGGAGAGGAAAGAAAGATATGGAAGAAGATGATCTGCTGTGGCAACCCCTAACGGGAGCAGCTGAAAAAAGAAGAAGAAGAACTCGTCCCCTGCAGCCCTGGAATAAGCCTAGTAGTTCTTATAAAAATAAGAAAGTAATTAATACAAGAATTCTTTGATCTCAAACACGATCCGAAATCCTCCAAACACCACCAGAATGAAACGTGTTTAATACACAACATATCAAAATCATGACACAAGATTTGCCACAGCTAATGTGAAATGGAGCAATCGGCTCTCACAAAAAATTGTGAACAAGCAGGTGCCACCATAGAGAGGACTGAACGTCTTCTCTTCGTTGCCTGTGGAGCGGCGCTCTGTACTGATCTCACCCCTAACCTTTATACTAGCAGCTGTCAGGCATGTTCGCGCTTACTAAGATTTCACTTTTGCCATCCAAAGAAAACCTGTAAAGTCTCAATGAAACAATTACAAGATTATGAATCATCATCCTCTGCAAAAAATAAAAAAATAACACACACTCATTTTATATAATTGGTGGGAAAACGTAAGCAGCTTGCTTTTTTTTTTTTATTCTTATCGATATGGTCACACGGATGGAAATAGCAGACTTTCTTATGATCTAAAAATACTGGGCTGGGTATCTTTCATGGCATGCAATACTCCTGCTCTTACATTCTTCTGTTCTAAATGCATTAATGTGGGTATGTAAACCAAAATGGAGAAATATTCTTCTATCAGAAAAAAAAATTACATATGAACTGTCTATATATACAGTAAGTAACATTTAATCCATTCAGATATCTATTACTAAACCCATGTCTATCCTGGTGTCACCACAGCAAAAAACAAACATACCAGTCTACAGTTGGGGCATTCAGACATTCAGGCCCACATTGCCGGTAACTATGGATATAGAGATGTGAATGTCATTAAACAATGAAAAGATAGATAGATAGATAGATAGATAGATAGATAGATAGATAGATAGATAGATAGATAGATAGATAGATAGATAGATAGATAGATAGATAGATAGATAGATAGATAGATAGATTAAAACTTTAGGGCACTAGAACATTAGATAAAATGTTTGACAAGGACTGACCATTCAGCCCAACAAAGCTTGCCAGTCCAATCCATCTAATTCCTCCAAAGCAACATCAAGTTCTACTTTTGAATGTGCATAGAATCCAACTGTCCACCGCACTACTTGATCACTTATTCCATGTGTCTTTGGTTCTTTGTGTGAAGAAAAGCTTTCAAACGTTTGCACATAATGTGCTCTTAACAAGTTTCTACCTCTGTGTTCTTGTTAAGCTAATTTTAAAGTCACAGTCTCGATTCGCTGGACTAATTCCTTTTGTAATTTTAAACACTTCATTTATGTCTCATCTTAGTTTGCTTATACTGAATAGGTTAATCTCCTTTAATCTTTGAGATGGCATTGGTTTGGACCTGTGCAGAGGAGAGATGATGGGTATATTGAGAGAAGGGTGCTAAGGATAGAGCTGCTAGGTAAAAGGACACAAGGAAGACCTAAGAGAAGGTTTGTGGATGTGGTGAGAGAGGAGATGTAGGTTATGGGTGTGACAGAGTGAAATGACGAGGGCAGGAAGATATAGAAAAAGATGATCTGCTGTGGTAACTCCTAATGGGAGCAGATGAAAGAAGAAGAAGAAGAAGAAGTTTCCAACTCTTGATTCACTGCACTAATTATAAACACTTCAGTCAGGTCTCCTCTTAGTCTCCTGTTGCTTAAACTGTAAAGGCTCAGCTCTTTTAATCTTTCCTCATAACTCATCTCCTGCAGCCCTGGAATCAGCCTAGTCACTCTCCTCTGGACTTTTTCTAGCACTGCTATGTCCTTTTTGTAGCTTGGAGACCAAAACTGCCCACAGTACTGCAGATGAGGCCTCACCAGTGTATCATAAAGCTTAAGTATGATGTCCTCTGACTTTTATTTTAAACATCAGGGTGCTTTATAGTCTAACTGTTCTGTTTAGGCAATTTAAGAGCTTCTGAACACTACCTGAAGGTTGACAGCGACATGCCCACTTTGACTCGTAGGTCCTTTTCATATTGGGTCCTTTCAGACCTCCTATTGTGTGTGTAATTAAAATGACTTACCTAGTCAGGCAGACTTCGCCTCCCCTCAACCCAAACTGTTCAATGATTGTATACTTAACACCTACACTCATATGTACCACTATAGGAGGTCCTTACAGATACTATAGAAGAAAATAAGTGAGCTGTAAGGATTTCCTCAGTGTCACACACACACATAGACCTACAGGACAGCTCCCTAGCTTCTGAATGCACAACAGAGATTTCAGTAGTGGTCAAGCCACAGGTGTCCCATTACAGCCCACTGAGAAGACTCCATTGAAGTACAAGCAGGTCTCTGTTGTGTCACAACTGCACGTGTCACAGATCCTGCATATGTCATGCTGACAGAACACGGCCCCTGGAGCCATGACTCTCAAATGCTGCACATCAACATGGCATCTCCTGCACACAGATCATCCTTTTCATTACATAGATAGAGTTCTCCCTGTGTGTGCTCCGTCATCTATAGATCACTAATGAGAAATTAAAATTTCTTGTGTTAGGCGTGTAGATCCCATTTTTCACAGTAGAGCACATATGTGGAAATCTCACTCCTGATCTAAATGTATGCCTGTGTTGTTTCGCACTTAGGCCATATTTAATCAACCACAGTGACAGAAAGGAACTTTTCTCCCTTATATAGAGATGGCATCTCTCCCTTGTGCATCATTAGAAGGTGTCTAGTGTATCACAAACACAAATATTTTCTTATTGCACATACAGCAGGAAAATTACATCTCTGTGCTTCCCACACACTTGGCTCCCACATCACACACAGCAGAGACAGTCCAGACCCCTTGTGCATCACAGATCCCTCGTACCTCCTACGTGGTGGCTACTGTATCCCACTCAAATGATTGCTGTCGACTCCATCACACAAGTCTACCTCCCAAGCGGAGACACAGGCACGTGTCTAACAAATGCTTGCCACATTTTTTCCCTAACATGATGCCCCCTAAACCCCTGATGCCCAACAAAATCAAAAATCAGAGAGCATTCGATAGAGTCTCATCAAGACTACAATTTTATTTCAAAGAAAATCCAAGGGAAAAAGTAACATCTCATAATGAATTAGGTTCAACAAAAATAGCATTCTTTAACACCATTTATGTATACTGTTATTTAATAACATTCCAAAAAAAATCAGGAAAAGAAGAAAACAACAGACAGACATAAAATAATTTGCTACCTTCAACAAAAAAAAACTTTGCAAAGGTTCGTTTTTTAATTACAGTAAAATAAACACCATACTAGTAACAATAAAACAAAGATTGTCTTCTTCATATTGTTACCCATTCTAATTGTTTTGTACATTGCAGTAGCAGAAACAAGGCCATTGTGTTCCCATGACCTCATTTCTGTCAGGATTTGTTGTTTCACCCTCTACACTCCCTAACTTTCCTCTGTTAAGCTCTTCAAGATGCTGAAGACCCTGCCTTCCTAACATTTAGGAGTATCAGTATGGTGTTCCTGGCATAGTCTGGCATCTCCAAATATGGATGGGCTCCTCCTTCCTAAATTCTGTGAACTCCTCGGCCAATGAATTGAGGAATCTTTATACTAACACAGTTAAAAAGCACAGACCTAACGTTGCCACCATCATTGATTAATTAATGGTTGACCTTCCACTTTCTGTCCTATTTCTAGTGTAGACCGATTTCTCTGTTGAATTACAGGTTGAAAATGCTGTGCACTCCCTACAGTAGAACAGCTCTTTAAAATTAACAGCTTCGTCACACAGAATCAGCTCATCGCTTTATCTTAAAGGTGATCCTCCATAGCACACGCTGCACCATACTTGTTAGTTAGTCTAGCTGACATGGACTGAAATACCTAGATCACTTGAAGTTGTTGAAAGTCACTGCAGATGCAAAAGGTTTCGGGGAATTGGTGTGAGAATTTTTTTTTCTTGTGTGTTTGAAATTTGAATTAGCACCAGCTGCAGGAAAAAAACAGAGTTCAGTTTGTTCTTATGGGAACGTTGCATTGCTACAATCGGCCAACAAACAACACGACTGTTAAAGATAGTGCCAGCTTGTAGAGATCGGGGACTCCTGTTCGTACTCCAGTGTTCCGGAATGATCTTTCATTTTGGCAGTCCTCCTCAAAGCAGCGAATGGTAGCATCTTCATTTTCATAGTTAGCCCAATATTCTTCCGTATCAATCTTGGGAAGAGACTCCTCTGCATCCTTGGGGCTGTAGATCTTGGGGGACTTGTTGTAAAAAGATGATGGCTGGGGTTTGGCCTCATCCCAAGAAGAAATACTTCCCTTTTTCTTGCTACCATGGAGGCCTTTTAGCTGCTCATTTCCATTAAGGGATTTAGGGAACCACCACCTTGTTTTGGTGCTGAATGTGGATGTTGTTTTGCCTAGGCCAAGATCAGGGAGTGGGCAGGGAGCAAAATCAATCTCTCTCAAGAACCGCAGGTCTAGGCCTTTTTTGTCCTCAGGAGTTGAGCAAACCAATTCAGAACTTGAAATCCTAACTTTTCTGAACCATTCCCAAAGAGGACGAGCCTCACATCCACAGGACCAGGGATTGCCATTGAGACGAAGGAACTGCAAAGAGGGAAGGTCATTGAGTGCAGGTCCAGGAAGCTCAGACAAGGTGTTATTAAAGAGGAAGAGAATAGTGAGCCGACCAAGGTCCCGAAATGCCTTTCGGCTGACCTGTCGGATTCGATTTTCATGCAGAAGGAGGCGATCAAGGTTTACCAGCCCACGGAAGACATTCTCAGAAAGGACACGTATTCGGTTGCCATGAAGGAACAGATGTGTAAGGTTGACCAGATCTGCAAACAGGTCATCCTGCAGGTAATGCAGATTATTGTCTTGAAGGTAAAGGAACTGAAGACTGTAGAGTTTCTGGAAAATGGTCCCAGGCAATGAGCCCAGCTGGCAACGGTACATGTGCAGACTCTGTAGTTTGTCCAGTCCTCTGAAGATATCTGGGTTCAGGGAGCGCAGATTCCGATTGTCTCCAATGTCCAACTCCTCCAAGTCACGTAGGTCACTAAAGGCCCCAGGCTCAATGAAGGTGATATTGTTTGAATACAGCCAGAGCACCTACAGCGAGAGGAGAAACCTGTCAAAAAATGCTATTTTGCCACATTTTTTATGTTTATTAGAAAATAATTGTTGTAATATAATTGATATTTTCTTCACATTACAATGCTAGAAACTCCTCCTAAAAAAAACAAACAAAGATGTGACCAGGATGTAATTTCCTCTAAAACAACCATTTGCTAGTCAACAAATATTGCTTCAGTTTCATGTTATTTGAAGAAAAATCATTGGGAAGTGGCTATATTTTGAAGCAAATACCAGGATGGCTTTAAAAAAAAATTATGTATGAGCTATGGAAACGATGAAGTTATTAGTGACACAAATACAAATCGAGATCTTCGAAATTCGTTAAAGACATCGGCAATGTTAACCCAGGAGAATACATCCAGTTGAAGGGTCAATCAAGTAGTTGAGATCAACTGACGAAAATCAGACAGAATGACAACTCTGAGTAGTGCACAGTTTCTTAAATTATGGGTCATGATTCATATGCCGCAGGGTTGTGAGTCATCATTGCAATCAATGAGAAAGGAACACAAACGGTTTACAAAGTGTCTCGTGATGGTCACCAAGGGCAGGTCAAGCAATCAACTTTCCCCCTTGCATGGCTAGCTGTGATGATTCTCCAAAGGAGAACCACTAAGTATTCCTGTCGGCAGAGATTCCTAAAGAGGGATACTATGACTGTTAGAGGTAATTCTCCAAGGAACCCCTCCCAGTCTTGATGGTCATCATGGACTGGGTCTGAAATACACTAAGAAGGGCAAGATTGGATCACAAGAAAAAAAAAAAGTTTAAGGAACACTGAAGTAGTGGATTAAGTAGGGAGGGACACCTAGGGGAAATTACAGGGAAGTGTATTTGGAATGGAAATTCGGAAGCACATCTTTATGTGAGGAGCTTCTCAGAATCAGGAGCAAACTGTCTTGCCATATTACTGAAGCCAGACATCCATTGTAATTGATTTCAAAACGTGTGGATGAAACATTGGAAAAATTTCAGAATTATCGATAAAGGTATTAATCTATTTCACTAGTTTTTTTTTCTCTGACTTTATCTTTGAATTTATCTTTTTCAATTGACTGTGGAGCCCCCGGGGGGATGCTGCTGACTGGAGTTTTTTTGTTTTATTCTCTGTCGTTGTCTACAATAATTTAACAATTAATCAATGGACAGATGTTGTTGGCTTCGATTTATGCAAAATTTTCCCTTTTATTTTGTTTTTTAATGAATCTGTATCTTTATAGTTCTAATTCTCTATTTACTTATTTAAAAATGGTATACTTGCGTTTCACCTGTCGCAGCGTATTGCGCATGCGCTCTCATAAATAGCGCTATACAAAAATAAACTGAATTGAAATGCAATGAAATGGATTCAAGGCTTTAAAATAGATAAAATCGAGACAGGTTCTTCTTGTTTGATGTTTCTACTCAGTAAAGCAATTGAGATCATATAGTTTCCATCTTAGATGTATATTTTACAATTGCGAATTTGGAATACATTTACTTGGCATTCAGAAAACCTGCAGATCAACTTTTTACGCAGCAGTCGCGTTTTTTCCCGTTCGTCTCCTCTAGTGAATGAAATCGGTTGCCCCCTCACTCCAAAAGAGTTACAGTCCCAAGATGAGAAACTGATGCCATACCTGTGTCCCAAACCCGAAGGACTCGGCTCGCAGCTCCGTGATGCGGTTATTCTGCAGGAACACCCTCTGGCTATCGTAAGGGATGCCGGCTGGCACGTTCGAGAAGTTCTGGGACTGACAGCTGACTGTCATGGGTGCCGGGTAACAGATGCACAGGCGTGGGCAAGAGGAGACTGAACACGGCTTTGAAAAGATCATCCAGAGGATGAGCCAGAAGACCAGAGAGCCTAGGATTAAAAAGCAAAGAAATTGAAAAGTGTCAGTTAGAGAAGTAATAACACACAGCAGGCAGAGCTTTAAAAAAGTCAGCATGACTGTCTGGCGTTTTAATATTATCCCCCGACCCCTCTCTTAATATACTAATAATCCGATCTTAATGTCATGCTTGAAACTTTGATCCGCGACTAAACAGCAAGTAATGTTTTCAAGCCGCCGTGTCTTCAAAGGTTGGAAACAGGAGAAGTGGAGAACACAGCGGTCATTTATAATTCAGACAGACGACTGCGCAAATTGGAACCGTCAGCATCCTAATCTGCCAGTGATAGATACTGAGACACTGGAAACTGACGGGGCACTAAGGAAAGAAAGGGGTCTGACTGGCACGCGGCTCACCAAAGCAAGTTATAGAATACCTGTGCTGTCTACGAGCAAATTTAACAAGACATAATTGAATTGGATAAAACGCGAACCCCCTAAAAAAAAAGAAAGCGCACCAAACTTTCAAATTATTTAAATCAGCATTCATGTCAAATAAATGCCGGTAGCATATCTACATATGCATACAGTTCTTCTTATACAATGCTAAACTTATCAAGGCAGCGCTTATTACAAGGAGCCAACAGACTTTACAAGGGACACCAGCGTAACACACGGATTTTAACAGAATTAAAGAATAAAGGCACAACGGGGTCTTCAGCAAATAAATAGATAGATAGATAGATAGATAGATAGATAGATAGATAGATAGATAGATAGATAGATAGATAGATAGATAATGAAAGACACTATATAACATAGATAGATAGATAGATAGATAGATAAGATAGATAGATAGATAGATAGATAGATAATGAAAGGCACTACATAACATAGATAGATAGATAGATAGATAGATAGATAGATAGATAGATAGATAGATAGATAGATAGATAGATAGATAGATATGAAAGGTACTCTATTATTTATGAATAAATGTATGCTATGCCAGATAGATACTATTGTTAGAGAAATATGAAAGTCACTGCACTACATACAGAAAGATATATTTGAAAGGCACTATATTATGAAGAGATAGAAAGAAAGAAAGAAAGAAAGAAAGAAAGAAAGAAAGAAAGAAAGAAAGAAACATCCCTCTAGCAGTACACTAACACAGGCTGAAAGCGTAAGCGCTGTTTGCAAAGATAAAGCAGCTCTGACCGACACACTGAACGGCGGAAAACTCACCTCTGAAAGTTGGAAATCCAGAGCGCCTCCGTGCTGAAGAGCGAGTGTCCATTTCTACCTAAGCCGAGGAAGAGCTAGCTTGAGCTGGATTCGCTGTTGCTATCTCCGCCTGTGCGTCCTGTCTGCTGGTTTTGCGCTCCCTGCCGCCGCTAATATAGCGCCGAGCAGCCTACACTGGGGGCAGCGGTGATCCCACACTGGTTACGCGTGGCATGGTGCGCCGCCAAGGGCGTGGGGGGCGGGTGGTGATCGTGGAGCGTTTTCCCGCTGACGGGGTGGAGACAGCGAAATTATAAAACGAGTGTGAAAACGCGCATCCACAAGCAGACGCGTGAAGAAGCAAAGACAGACAAGAGAGTCGTCGTGTGAAGACTTCGGAGGACGCGTCAGGAGAGATGATGCGTTTGTCTTCTTTGAAGCAGGTGACAGCAGACGTACTTCTCATGTCTCAGCTCAGAGGCTGTGTGACAACAGGTGTCGCCTGGTGACAGATCTTTGACCGGACCAACAGGGGCAGGTGGCGCCGACTGGTGGCATAACCTGCAACGGACAACCTTCAAAGCACTTGTTCCGAGGACTTTGCTGTGTTGACCCGCAAGATCGACAAATATAATCGATTTTTAACAAATTGAGAGGTGTGTGACTCTTACCTTGATCAAATTAATCTCGTATGATGTCTGTCTGGATTATTTTTATTGATTCCGCTTAGTATCAGGGTGAAGGGGAGAAGACGTCTGATACGACAGGATGAATGAATATTTCCCGTTATTGCCTTTAAATCTGCCTCGCAAATGTATTTCCTTTTAACACAGACAGACATTTTCGATTCCGATAGACAATCAGCCAAGCACCGCGTTCACAAAGCTGACGACATTTTCCAGTATTTCAGTGAGAAATCGATCACGGATTGTTGCAGCTTTACCATTGTCCCCCGGAACCCTAGCGGACCGGCGTACTGTATTATTGCATGTAAACTGACAGGTTACAATCGTTTGTTACATTTTATCTGGTCGTCGTTTTTGCTTCTCTTTTCATTTATTACACAACTCGATTTTGACTTTATTGCGTCTTCGGAGCGCGCGGACACGGTGAAGCATGATTGTCAAAGTGCAATACAGGAACTGCAAGAAGTACATCAAACTGGCAGAGCCCTGCTTCAGTGAGTTTGTCTCCAAAGGTATGTTAACTCATCGATTAATGACACATTTTATAGCCATTTTAACAATTTATTTACGTTTTGTGAGGGCCGTCTTCACTGCACCGCACTAACTCACCGCACGTTGTCTTTTAGTGAAGACCAAGTTTACAATTCCGGCGGAATCCCACATTGATGTCACAGACAACACCGGCACAGAAATCGATGAAGATGTCTTCCCGGACCTCGTGACCACTCTTGACAGTTGTTTTGTTGTCTGGACAAGTTTTGGTACGTAAGCTCATTTGGTTTTAGAATTAAATCTGGGCGTTCGGGAGTCGGGTGATGGTTCATCTAAATGATTCCCTTTCTTTCAGATTCCCCACTGGTCGCTTCCTCACCAGTTGTGACAGATACGAGGTCAATGACGCCTTCAAGCAGCATTGGCAGTGACCAGGTTAGCGTGTCCTCTTCAAAAAGAGCCAGGCTGGAAGGGATCGATGAGACGCTGGACGGCAGAAAAGCCCGAGATGTAGGTACTCACTCTCTTTAGAAGGTCGCGAATGCGTGATTACCGTGTGAACAAACCCTGCAGTAAATGGGTATGCTTAAGGCAGAAAGCTGATTGTATGGTAGGATGGCGCAGTTGTTACCGCAGCTTCCACACAGCCCCAGTGTCATGGTTTTGAATGTCTGCATATTCTTTTGTGGGTACTGCAGTTTTCACCCCGTATCTTCCATGAGGTGCTTGCAAGTTAATTGGACCTGTGGGTGTGTGAGGAAGTAGACCCTACAAAGGACTGCTGGACCATCCGTGCTTGGTTCCCGCATGCCCAGTGACTGTGAATCGGAGTAAATGGGTTTGAGAATGTCATTGGCATTATGATAGCTCTTAGTCAGACTATCTTAGACACATTTACAGAAAGAAGGCTTGGTGGCACAGTGGTTAGCTTTGCAACCTCACAGATCCTG
Source organism: Polypterus senegalus (assembly GCF_016835505.1). Taxonomy (NCBI): domain Eukaryota; kingdom Metazoa; phylum Chordata; class Cladistia; order Polypteriformes; family Polypteridae; genus Polypterus; species Polypterus senegalus. Next base: position 173,986,349 of record NC_053163.1, read on the forward strand.
GGACCTGGGTGCAAACCAGTCACTGTTTATATGGAGTCTACATTCTTCTTTTTCTTCTTCTTCTTCTTCTTCTTATTATTATTATTATTATTATTATTATTATTATTATTATTATTAGATTCTTCTTATCATTCATATTGAAAAAGGCAACTATTAGTTGAATTATATTAGTGGTCATGAACCAGGTTCAATTCTCAGCTCCATTCCTTTCTGTGTAGCAGTTACACATTATCCCCGTGTCTGTGAAGGCTTTCCCTTCTCATTCTGGTTTTCTCCCACATCTCAAAGACATACCAGTTGGGGTAAATGAAGCCACTGAATTGGCCTAATAGTAGTGGGTAAGGCCTGGGTTCAATTTGGACCAATTTGCCAGTTGTGTATTCTCTGGTGAATGTCAAGTTGCATTGCATGGAGATGGACAGTGAGCCCAGGTCCAACTAGAGGACATCAGGCCCTCATGCCACCCTCAAGGAGTCTGTTTCTGACAGTTTGGTCAGAAACATGAACACCAGCAGCCAGGTTCTGGCAGTGCTCCTCCCTGTACAAATGAGCAGATACTGGTCCTGCTACTGGGTTGATGCCTTTCTATCGCCCTGTCCAGCTCTCCTCATGTAACGGTATAGCTCCTCCATGCTCTTGAGACTGTGCTGGGAGACACAGAAAAGATTTTTGAGCTAGCACATATGGATGTGCCATCCTGGAGTAGCTGGACTACCTGTGCAACCTGAATCAGCTGCATTGATACCAGAAGTGACAAGGATGCTAGTAAAATACAAAGCTAGAAAAGATAGATAGATAGATAGATAGATAGATAGATAGATAGATAGATAGATAGATAGATAGATAGATAGATAGATAGATAGATAGATAGATGCGAAAGGCACTATATAATAGAGATAGATAGATAGATAGATAGATAGATAGATAGATAGATAGATAGATGTGAAAGGCACTATATTATTTATGAATAAATGTTAAATGCTATGCCAGATAGATACATACTGTACAGGCATTGAAGTTCTTCTACTGCTTACAGTATAGAAAAGGAAGCTGTATCTTAGGACTTTTGTAATCCAGACATCGCAGGTTCACAGGTGAAGGCCAGTAGTTACCACAATGCAAAATGTGTCATATGGGATGGATTATGGTGCGAATCCATGACAAAATCATGGACAACATGTTGGTGTGAGGGCACAAATGGTGTGGGTGATTTTTTGCCTGTGACACAAGCACACACATTCTCAAATTGCTATTGCCAATTAGCCTAACCTGTCGAAATTCATTTTCAGATGGTGAGAGAAGTTCTGAGTAAAACACCGGGAGGTGCAGTTGTGATGGAAGATTATAAACAGTCAGGTGGCCTCTCAGATTCTTCCAGGAGAAAACTGGTTAATATTCTGGCAGCTCACATGACTGAACAAGAAGGGTAAGCTCTCTTATATGCCGGCAACGCCATTAGCTTTATTAAGGATTTGGATCTCTTCTGTTGTAGAGCTATCAGAAGTCATGCTGTTTCCAAGCAAAACTGACCCACTTGCAAATGAACTCTCGAATAATGAAATCCATAAACCTTCTTAAAGCAGAGACAGGACCAGTGAATCGTTTGCTAGTGTGTCATTGGCCAGCTTCATCCAAGTGACATGATAGAAGAAAATCCAAGATGCCCCCCCTTGACAGGGCTTTGCACGTACACGGTTAGCTTTTTTGCCCTGTTAAGGCCTAGAAGAGCCCCTCCGAGTATATGCATCCTGGAAATGCATTTGGTCAGAAAATGGTATTGCATCTAGAAAGATTTTACTTCACAGCTTTCTGGTGACTGGAGAACCTGACAGTGTGGTGTGTGTGTCTGTGTGAGTCTGTTTAACGGCAGCCCACTCATATTCCTGGTTTCATATTTTACAGAAGAATCCCCTGCAAGCAAACTAAAGAAATGACTGCACTGGGGATCGTCACATTGTTTCCAGCTTTGAAAGACCCCTTCTCCAAAAAAGGTTACGTAAGTGATGGCTTGATTATTATTATATTGAGCATACTGTGAAAGAGACTGGCGCCCAGTCTAGTGTGATTTCTCGCCTTGTGTCTGATGGTGCCCAGTGCCGGTGACCATAAATTGGATTAAGTGGGTTTAACAATGAAAGAATGAATATTGTTACTGGCTACATACAGTAGCTGGAAAGTAATTGCAAGAGGCATGCGTTTTATCAGAGTGGCAAAGTCTTTAAGAAAATCTTCATCAGATAAAGAAAGAGAAAGGAATGGGAATGCTTCTGCACATCACTGTAGGAGGACACGGGCCATCAGTGTGTGGCAGGTGCAGGACACTCAGATTCACACTGTTCTAAAGCACTGATTCATTTATTTTACCATGGGGGCACCAGAAACGCACCCAGCCTTGCCTCAACACAAACACACTTGCACACAAAGACATGTAACACAGCAACAGAAATGAATTGATAATAAAGAACACGTTAAAACAAATAAAGATGGCAAAACAAATGTAACAAACAACATGTATTCAATAGGCAATAATTATTAAACTACCACTGAACAGATGGAACCTGACAAAACAGTAAGCACAAAACCGTAAAACGGTGAACACTGACGATACAGACCACGAACAGTCTGGTTCCACAGAGGCGAATGGTCATGGTGACGAATGGAATGAAACCTCCTCAGACAAAGACGTGTCTAACCAAGATGAAATCACGTAAGCAAGCAGGCACAGGACAAGAAACTATAAGCCAAGGTGGTTGTATTTGTAATCCAATTGAGGATGGAGCTTTGAAACAATTAGACACAGATGATAATGCAATCCCTTCTGGTGTCTTAGGGCCGGGATATCCTTGACGCTCAGAACGCTCCTTTGACGTGTTCTCTGAGCACGTCTTCGGAAATTAACGCGACGTGTGCATGAGCTTCAGTATCAGCAAAAATGTGGGTGGCCAGTGTGTCCAAGTTTTGGTATGTGACATCAGCATTACTATCAACATGGCTAAATGTTTCCAGGAAGAGCTGATAGAGCAGGTTAGAAATTATAGACATTGCAGCTCTGACAGCATCAACGTGCAGGCTTCGATGTTTGATGAATGGTTCCATGCGGTGAAGCAAATCATCAAAATTAAATGCTGACGTACAAAAGTACAACTTCATCCATTTTTTGCATAGGCAATACAAGTATCGCATATTTCCCGTTGTATTGACATGATACATTTAAAGGTTTCACATGCCTTCTTCTGTGTTGCTGTTGTCATCTTTTTTTGCACCTTCACAACAGCATCAGAATGCAAAGAATTTTTATCTTCAACATTTTTCTTTCCACAACTCACAACACAGCGAAACTGGACATTGTTTTCCCACCTAGCTGATTTATTGCACTGCCATCTGGTGGAATCCTCTAAATTTACATAAAGTACACGTCCACAAGTATAGTCAGTAAAGCATACGAGTCAAACGCAAGTGCAAGAGTCATGTAGCCTCATGTATATTCCATGTCCTTTTCAAAGGTAGCGTTTCATCATGTTTCTTCCCAGCAACCCCCGCATAAATCCCGACCTGCATTTTACTTCCAGGATTGCTGGGAATTGTAGTCCGATGGAGTAGTGCAGCAAAACCTGTCATGCCTGTTGCCCTAGAAGTGAACCATTTAAGGGCATCAGACTGGCATCATAGGACATAATGAGAAGACTCCACTGAGATGCTAACAGGAAGACAATCCAACACATGCCAAGAGTGCCTGAGACTCAACTTATAGCAAGAAAAACTGAGAGAGCCAAGATGAGGGCAGAAGGGCACAAGTGGCAGCCAGACAACAGACATCGGTCAGGGACTCACCAACCAGCAAGAGCAGGTGCAGTGCAGCCCCTCAGCATGGACATTTTATTAGTAGTACATCAGTGCGGTGTGTCAACCTGCAAAGTGCAACTGGCCTCCCACCTTAAGATCATTGTTCAGCATAAGGTGAGTTGACATCTAAAGAGACATGTCACAAGTAAAATGAGTCCATAATCCAAAGTGTAGCTGCGTTTTCCCAAAATTACCAAAATCCCGCAGCTTTAAGTTTGCTAATACAGAAAACTGTATGCCTATCCCATTTACAAACTGCAGATGGGTCTTTCAGTCCATGCTAGCAATGCGCCTATTCCAAAACACACATCGCTTAATTAACACATACACACTGCATTACGATATAGCTAAGAAGGTTCTATCTCATGTTAACTTACAGTGGGTAAAACGTTATACCATAATCTATAACTATGGATCGTTTCATGTTTCATTTCTGTTTGACTGCCATTTAATGAAGAATGGGATAAGTTCAGAGCACTGAATCCTTAAAAACAGGGTTATTAAAATGAAGGGAAAAGGAGTTAATTAGCAGTGAAAACTGGTCACTGATTAGGAAAAGGGTTAGAATGAAAACCTGCAGCCACTGCCGCCCTCCAGGCCTGGAGTTTGACACCCCTACGTTAGAGGACCCCATATTCAGGTTTTTAGTGTTGACTGTTTGTCTCAAGACAAGCTTTCTGTTATTCGTCCTTGCATCCTTTCTTACATCCTGGTTTTTCACCCTCCAGACAGTGAACTGTTTCTGACCTCTTCTCTTGAGTTTAAGTTCAGACAATCACTAGTATAACATAGCATTTGTACCAAATCGAAAGGTGTAAACATCCCTCTAAAGCTGAAGGACCACCAATGTAACATACTTACTGACTGACCCAGGAGTCCCTTAAGCTAACTCTCTAATTTCCATTTAAATAACCAAGACCGCAAGGTACAGTACCTGCATGCCTGCCTTGTCATTATTTAGGAGAGCGGTGCTGCATATGTCCAAAATGAGAACTGTGTGCTGCCATGCGCCAAGCTGAAACAGTTGCACTGTACTCCCACCAGTCTTTTGTTGCCAAAGGGGCTTTAACGAAAGTGAGTAAGGGGTCTGAATACTTGTGTCAATGCAATATTTCAGTAAACTGACAGTACACTACAGTGCAAATCTTCAAAATGAAATGCTTCATGGTGTGAGTCCAAGACAATTCATTTGGCGATGAGGAAGGGATTTGCATCGAGGACAGTTGGAGTGTAGAGCCAAAGCTGAGCAGAATAGGTGGAGGCTGACAGATCAGCAGATGTCATCAGAAAAAACATTACTCATAAGATTTAAAAGTGGTCTCTGCATAGCTGAATGAAGGAGTTCTCCAATTGGCTCACACTAACAAGGAGATCGCATTGAGCCAGATGTTACATTTTGTGACTGACCTCCCAACAGTTCACTGCAGTGCAAATGTTGGAACTGAGATGCTCTGTGGTGTGAGTTCATGGTAATTCACTGAGTGATGAAGATGGGATCTGGGACATTCTGTAATGGTCTACATAACCAAGAATGTAAAGGGAAAAATGGGGTCCCTATCATGATAAAACTATAACATGCACACAGCAATTTCTATTTAATTATTATAAAAAAAATAAAATCGTAACAAAACAGAATTATTTAAATTATAACTAAAATATTTCATTTAGGAAAAGAGGAGTAGAAAACAAAATCTCCAGTCAGAAGCATCTCTGTGTTGTGAACTAGAGAGTTCCTAAGCTCAAATGTTCCAGTAATAGGTCAAAATGTCCACTAGAGGAGAAAGATACCTTCAAAAGCCTAGCAGGTCACACAAGGAGCAATGTACTATGTTTATAAATAAAAGAATTATCATTTTAAAAAGGCTCTGTTTAACAAGAAGCTACAAAGAGAGCAAAAACACAGAAGACAAAGCCTTTAAAATTCGCCCATCCAAAGCACACACCGTGCCAACACAAACTGAAATAATTAATCAAAAATTTGCAAAAAGCTCAATAACAACAATCAGGAGAAATCAGAATGAACCGCAAGGGACTGAGGCTTTTCCCAGCCTTTATAGGGGTGAGAGCAGCCACTTAACAGAGAGGGACATGTGGACCCCACCTCTTGGAGGACCAACCAGATCTCATGGTTGAGTGTGTGAAAGGCAGAGGAGACATCCAGAAGGATCAGGATCAATGACATGTTGGAAGTTCTAGCTAACCGTAGTTGGTCAACCACAGTCAGTCGAGCTGCCTCAGATTGGTTGGAATCAAGTAACCCATTCTATACGAGGAAAGAAGAGGTTTCGTTAGACACAGCACATTCAAGTGTTTTGAAAAGAAAGGAAAGGAGAGACAGGCCTTGAATTGTTAACTCGGGATGGACTGAGTGTTGTTATTTTTGATAAGTGGTTTTGAGAAGTGGGGGTAAAACAGACATAAACATGGTGTTGGCTGAAACTTTGGAGAAAATAAGCCCCTGTGGGCCCTTGGACAGTTATAACAGAACAAGTCACAGTCAAAATCATACTGAATCATACTTCTGGTTGCCTTGGCCAACCGGCTGCCCTTCCCCTGCAGGGCATTCTACAATACTATAAGTGTGTGCTGAACAGCCTCACAAGATTTCATCCTTGAATTCCAAGGTTCCCAGTAACTATGGTGCCATGGTCTATAGGCAGGAGTAGCAGCTTGGTAGTATAGTGATGGAACCAAGTGGTACAATAGGAGAAGAGAAAAGAAACAGAATAGAGGAGTGGTCAGTAACAGCTGGTAATGAACATATAGTCCTTGTACGTATGTGAAAATGACTAACAGACTGAGATGTAATAAGAACCACTAATCAGAAATGCCAATCAGGAAATGTTAAACTAAAGTAGTGAGTCTTCAGGTGGGATTTAAAGGCTGAGATCAAAGGGGTGTCTCTTTTACAAGCAGGCAAATTATTCCATAGGCTTATGGCCCGGTAGCTAAGAGTTTGACCACACATTATGCTTTAAGTCAGCGTTTCTCAACCTTTAAGTATTTGCGACCCGTGTTTTCATAACAGTTTTAATCGCGCCCCCCTAAGGTTTTTTTGAAAGGAGCCCACTAATACCAATTTGTTCTTTTTTAATTAATGATATATCATAGATGCATATTTCATTATACCTACTTAACTTTTATTGACATTTATCTAACTCTATGTTTATTTGTCTAGTATCAGAAAGTAGTTTAAGTTCATTTGTTTTGGTTTCAATAGATGTATTTTTCATATTTTCGATTCTTGTTTTCTTTTTTTCACATCTTTGCACCCACTTTTTGTTACTTCGTGCCCCCCCACAGTTTGAGGATCACTGCTTTAAGTAATCTTTGGAATCCTTAATAGACAAACATTTTAAGATTGTAATGTATATATCAAAAGGTTCAGATATGTACGAAGGGCCTAGACCAGTTATATATCTGGAATGTAAGAAGAAGAATTTTGAAATCATTTCTAAGTTTAACTGAAAGCCAGTATAGTGTTTTAAGGACAGGGCTATATTGTCGTACTTCTTAGTTTCTGCAGTTTGGGGGGTGACCAACCACACCAAATAGACAGGGATAACAATTTCAGGATAGCAAAGCCCAGAGTAGAGAGGGGTTTCATGCAGTGTCCATCTTCCTTTAACACTTTTGGTGACCCTCTGTAGTATGTGCTTTATCAGTTATAGCAAAACGGTTTTCCTCAGTCCTGTGTCCTCCCCCATTATTTTAGAAGAAGATGTCAGTGAATGCCCTTCTTTTACAACATGTTTTAAAGTATGCTATGCTTGGATGTCACATTTATTGATTATAGCCACTTGTGTTTTCATGATCTCTGTGTGATCCACTAGGAACATTTCTATGACAGTCAGAGTGGGACTGGCTTCCTATCGTGGAGGCTAAAAACCATTCAGCGGAAGACAAGGCCAAGACATATTCATGAAAATACAGAGAATCAGAACACTGGAGGTCCAGCAATGTCAAGAGACACGATCTATCTTGAGGATCAGCTGCAAGGTGACCAGTGTAGAGAAGCCATATCCCTAATGAATCACTCCAACAACAGCCAGCTTGTCCTGCTAAAGATGAGGCAGACCTTCCAATACAGACAGTGCCTTGTCCACGACCAAGAGAAATCCACCATCCTACTGAAAGTTTTTCCCCGTTTTCTGGACATCAAGGGATTGGTGAGTTTCTGCATTTGACCAAACGGTGACGGTCTTGATCTCTCTAACTTGACTTTGAAGCTGACTCGATCATGTCTTGGACTATCACGATTCAGGTACTTCAAGACTTCAGTTTGCTCTTTGGAGAAGAAACAGCATCAAAGTTTCTTGAAAAGTGGGGCATTGTTTTCAAAGATAAAGTGATCAGGGAAGCAAGGACACTGCCATCCACACCCCTCCTGCAGAAGCTGTTGAACTCTACCAACATAAAGAAAGAGGACGGAAACCTGGAAAATTCAGGTACTGCCAAATATGATTGATCAGATACGACCGATGAAGTTTGTTGGTGATAATTCAGGCAATAGAAGGGTTGTATCTGGTTCTTCTATGCTTACATTTATTATATCACTTTCTAAATTATTTTTCATATAATAATTCCTTGAAATTAATTTTATTGTTTTATTTGACTTGTGTGTTGGTGATGCCATGCCATGTTTAATGTCACACTTGTTATTGATGGGCACTTTCCCATGCAACATGTCGGAAATGATTGAATGTCAGATGCCATTTTACTTAAGACCAAATGGGTACACTTTACCTGAAAACAGTGGAAAGACTTTCTTTATAAACATTGTGAGACATGCCCGGACACCACCAGACTGAGACCACATCTTTATCCAAAATACACGTTTATTCAAACCCAAAATGCACACAGTCCCACACAGTACACAGTGCTTCCCAGCACTAACCACCTTTACTCCAGGCCTCTCTTCAAATGCCTGTGGGCCGCCTTTCCACTTTCCACGGGAGCTTCGTCCCACTCCCGTTCCCGACTCTAGCTCCCAGACAGTAGGAAGGCGGGCCCTTTTATTCTCACCCGGATGTGCTCCAGGTGCTCCCTCTGACGACACTTCCTGGTGTTGCGGAAGTGTCAGGAAAGCACTTGGAAGCACTCCGGGGGTCCCTGGAGGGATTATCCTCCATCTTCCCGGGTGTGGAGGAAGTAGATAATTCCCGGGCCCTCTGAAACTCTGGGTGCCCCATGGTGGTGGCCACGGGCCCCAATGGGCTTGAGCCTCCTTGCTCCTCTCCTGTGGTCCTCCTTCGATCCAGGGCGGTTGTCCCCTCGTGGCCCGGAGGACGTATATGCCACCTCCTGGTCCATCAAGGCGTCCCGGCTGAGTCTGGCCCCCAGCTGGTTGTGACAACATGTAAAGCTTTCTTAAGAATGTCAGGTTACCAAACAAGCACCGTAGTGTTGGATCAGAATTAAAGACTTGACTTTGGTATCGATACCAGCTCTTGGACCTCAATAACAACACCAGGAAGGTTCCAAAGCAAAAAATGGATACGTCTCCCCCACACCCAGGGAGGACCTACTGTGAAACTAATGAAGCTTAAGCCTCAGGACCCCTAATCCCAGTGGGGTCCCAGAAGTAACTTTAGCCCACATTGCTTAAAGATTTTGGGTGCCTACTATATGAGAAGAGCTTTCAAAAATACTAATATTCATAATATAGTGTAATTCAATACAAAATAATACTTAAAATAAGATGAAAAGGTTATTAAAGGATTATGTAGGCTAGCCATGAATTAAACATTCTAATTAAGAATGTCAGTCAGTCATTTTCTAACCCACTTAGTCCTGAACAGGGTTACAGGGGTCTGCTGGAGCCTATCCCACCTAGCATAGGGCTCAAGGCTGGATAAAACCTTGAACTGGGTGCCAGTTGATCGCAGGGCACACACACACAATGGCCAATTTAGGATCACCAACCCACATGTCTTTGGACTGAAAACTGGAGCACCCGGAGGAAACCCAGATAGACACAGGGAGAACATGCAAACTCCACGAAGGGAGGACCCGCGAAGTGAACCCAGGTCTCTGTACTGCGAGGCAGCAGCGCTACCACTGCGCCACCATGCCAATCACGTAACAGTAAAGCTCCTTACAAAATTAACTAGAAAATAATTAACAATTAGTAGGAGAGAAGGCAAAAGTAAGAAAAGTGGAACCAGGAGTGAGACCCTGCCAGGGTCACAGGGTCTGAGATTAGTGGCAGGCATACGCAGTCAGTCATCCTCCAACCCGCTATATCCTAACACAGGGTCACAGGGGGTCTGCTGGAGCCAATCCCAGCCAACACAGAGTGCAAGGCAGGAAAAAATTCCAGGCAGGGCACACACCAAGCACAATTTAGGATCGCCAATGCACCTAACCTGCATGTTTCTGGGAGGAAACCCATGCAGACACAGGGAGAACATGCAAACTCCACACACGGGAAGCAAACCCAGGTCTCTTTACTGTGAGGCAGCAGCGCTACCCACCACGCCACCGTGCCACCCTGAGTAATTCTGGTTCCAGAGCTTAGCCTGACATAAGCACTTCTGGCTCAAGCGAAAGCCCCAAGAAACTGGGATCATGAACCGCTGCAGCACCCCCATGAGATCCAGGAGGGCTGACTCACAGTACTACTGCTCCCATCATGCACTTAAGGTGTTTGCATAGTTTCTAAGGTCCTGGGATGCTGCCATCTAAGGCAGCGGTTCTCAAACTGTGGGGCGCGCCCCCCCAGGAAGCTGTACAAGGGGGGCATCGAATAAATGAACATCAAAATTAATCTTTTACATTTTTATTTCAAATTTAAATTTGCAAGCATATAATCACAACGAATGCATTATAACTAAAATTAAAATAAAACATTTCTACGGCATAGATCTAATGACTAATATGGTGCCACTGCACCACCTCTACCACACTACTTGGTATCTTATTCCAAGTGTCTATCGTTCTTTGTGCAAAGAAAAACTTCCTAATGTTTGTGTGAAATTTACCCTTAACAAGTTTCCAACTGTGTCCCCGTGTTCTTAATGAGCTCATTTTAAAGTCACCACCTCGATCCACTGCACTAACTCCCTTCATAATTTTAAACACTTCAGTCCAGATCTCCTATTCATCTCCTTTAAAGGCTCAGCTCTTTTAATTTTTCCTCCTAACTCAGCCCCTGTAGCTCCTAAATCAGCCTCATTGCTCCACTCTGGACCTTCTCTAGTACTGTTATGTCCTTTTTGTAGCCTGGAGACCAAAACTGCACACAGGACTCCAGATGAGGCCTCACCAGTGTGTTATAAAGCTTGAGCAGAACCTCCTGTGACTTGTACTCCACACATCAAGGCTATATAACATGACATTCTGTTTGCCTTCTTAATGGCTCCTCTTAATCTCATTTTGTTTAAGCTGTAAAGGCTCAGCTCTTTTAATTTTTCCTCACAACTCATCTCCTGTAGCCCTGGACTCAGCCTAGTCGCTCTTCTCTGGACCTTCTCTAGTGCTGTTATGTCCTTTTTGTAGCCTGGAGACCAAAACTACACCCAGTACTCCAGATGAACAGGGCCGGATTAAGGTGGGTGCTATTGATGCTGCAGCATTAGGCCCATTCCTGAAATAGGCCCAGGTGAAAACAGACGAGAATTTTCCGGAAGCTGAACCGTTTTCCTTTGCTATATTAACCTCAAAATAATTCTAAGAATGAAATTTGGAGTCCAACTTTCGGACACCTAGACACAGCGTTACTTATTATACAGTTACTATTGTTCTTTGCACTGTGACGTAACTATAACGTTGTTGTGTTTATTGTTAACCGAAGATTTCAAGGTAATGCTATCAATTTTACGTTCAACAGTTTACTTAGTAATTTAGCTGCGTTTTTGCAATATCTTGGGAATTCTTGCCACTTTATTATTGTTCGGTAAGTGCCACGTAGTAAATTTTTCACCTTGAAAGTTAGTTGTACAGTAAAAATCGATGTCTATTTAAATGTAAATCTGTAAAGGTAAAATTAAAAGCTGGCCCGCGGGCCCGGCATGGATGTTTAGAATTTTTTAAATCCTCGACAGGATTCTTGTCTATTATGAAATTTAAATTGTGGACAAATTTTTGCCCTCAAGAGCCTGAATTGGCCAATATCTATACAGGGTTTGCATCAGAACCTTAGAACATTCTGGATGAGCCCAAAAAACCTTGCCAGTTCTAGACACTTAATTCTTCTAAAATAACATCGAGTTTTGAAAGTCTCTAAAATCCAACTGTCTACTGCACTGCTTGGTCACTTATTCCAAGTATACTGCGGTTCTCTGTGTAAAGAAAACTTTCCTAATGTTTGTGTGAAATTTACCCTTAACAAGTTTCCAACTGTGTCCCCGTGTTCTTAATGAGCTCACTTTAAAGTCACCACCTCGATCCATTAGTCTAATTCCTGTCATAATTTTACACTCAGGTCTCCTCTTCTTCTCATTTAAAGGCTCAGCTCTTTTAATTTTTCCTCATAACTCATCCCCTGTAGCCCTGAATCAGCCGAGTCGCTCTTCTCTGGACCTTCTCTAGTGCTGTTATGTCCTTTTTGTAGCCTGGAGACCAAAACTGCACACATGACTCCAGTTGAGGCCTCACCAGTGTGTTATAAAGGTTGGGCAGAACCTCCTGTGACTTGTACTGCACACATCAAGGCGCTATATAACATGACATTCTGTTTGCCTCCTTAATGGCTTCTGAACACTGTCTGGCAGACCACCACAACTCCTAAATCCTTCTCATGAGGTGTGCTCTCGATTTTCAGACCTCCCATCATGTATTCAAAAATTCAGTCTCATGTTGTCGTTGATGTTGTTTGAATAAGGCTGTTAAAATACTTAGCTTGACGAGAGTAATTTTTTATTATGCTCAGTTTTGCTCATATCTAGGACGAAGTAATAAATTCCTGGAAATCAAAGTCTTGACCTAGGAAATTGCAAGGTTGCCTGTTATGGAATATCGACTCCACGTTTCGTGCACTCACCTTCCATGTAAATCACTAGGATGGTGGGGTCACTAACCTGATGCTCGTTGATACTTTGAAACCAGGGGCATCTTGTAACGTGACTGTGTCCTGCAAATTTCTTTTCAGCGATTCTTTTTGTACGCATCCATGCATTTGAAAATTTTAAGTGCTATCTCTCAAACCAGTGCCAAACAGTGTGGGTACCAAAGCTGCTGCTCCATCCAACGGGTCTGTGCCATGTTTGTATTATTGCTTTTGTAGAGTGGGACAGTGACATGGCATCCCTGTTACTTCTGCTGCACCTCCTTGCACCTCAACCCGGAGGGAGAAAGAAGACGTTGAAAATCAGTGTCCGCGATGCAGCAGATCGACTGGTGAAGTTTCACAAGGTGTGTTCTGCTTCACGTTTTGCCCAGTTCCTTTTCTGCTTATGTCATTATTTAATAAACGGACACCCTAATGAAATTGTATTTTTCTCTTTTTCCACTAGTCATGCCCCAGTCTGGATACCTACCTGGCAGAGACTGAGACGAACCCCCAGCCATACCTTTTGGCGACAGGCACGACAAAGGCCGATGTGCACAGTTTCTACATCGTAATGGATAAATCTCTCATTCCCTGTCAGTCCACCTCTTCACTTGCTGCCTTTGACGAACTTTTTAAAGCTCATTTTGTGTTCCGTGTAAAATATGAGGAATCTCTCTGTAGCCTGTTCACCTTTATTCAGACAACTGTCTACAACATAGATGTCGGTACCACCAGGGAAAGTCCTAAGGTCAGAGAGTTGCGAGCAAAACTATTAAACAAGTGTTATTCCTAACCGAACCCCACCATTTTGATGTGTTATGTCCGGCGAGAAAGGAATCAGCCGAGCAGAACTCATTTCAGCACTTAATAGTAAGTGACAAGGTGGGGAAATGTATAGGAAATTCCAGGAAGCACATTATCATCCAATAGTTCTCCGGAATCTGGAAGAAACCATCATATAGCTGAAGCAAATACTCCAACGGCTTGAAGAAAACATTAAGACGACATACTGGGATGGCTCAGGTATTCGATAACCAAATGAGCTGCATGGGCTGAGTGGTCTCATAGTATTGGCAAAATTCCTTACAGCTTTACTAAGGCAAGATTTAGATGATTTTGTATCCAACATGGACGCTACACTGCGTGAAACACTAATTTATGGAGATTATAAGAGTGATGTGTTTGTAAGAGAAGGGCAATGGGGGTCCATCTGACCGCACTGTTCCACACCCTGAAGGTCCCATGGATTCCAGATGAACCACCAGTGGTTTGGATGCAATGTGCCAAATTCTTAAGGAAAACTCAAAAAATGTATTTATTGCTTAGACCTGTGCTGCTTGTGGCACACGGTTTTCTGTATCATTAGCTGTTCCTGAAAATTGCCTTAAAATGTCCCTCTTGGCTCATATAGACAGTAGCTCCCTTGTGTCGGAGTCTGTATCTCAATTGCTTAGTAAATGTATTTAAGTTTATATAATGTGTGGTCCCTTTATATCAGGGGTGTCCAAACTTTTTTCACTGGGGGCCACATACAGAGGAATATACGACGGGCTGGGCCACCCACCAGAGGTGAGCTATATTGCCTCACCTCCTGTGTATTAAGCTAGCAAAATCAATCAAATATCGGTAAATTATGCTTCATAATTGAATATGTTTAAAGAGAAAACAGCACCACAGCTCTCCATTAATGGGTTTTCATTTATTGTATTTCAAAGTGCTCTCATCACATGCAATCGAGTAAAAATGAAAAGCACAAGCTTTATCTGACACTTGATGTTTTAAGTTAGCTGACAAATCTTCAAAGAGCACCACAGATGCGATGTTCGCTCTGAGGATGTTGATGGAGAAGTTTAGAGAAGGCCAGAAGGAGCTGCATTGCATCTTTGTGGACCTGGAGAAAGCATATGACAGGGTGTCTAGAGAGGAGCTGTGGTATTGTATGAGGAAGTCGGGAGTGGCAGAGAAGTACATACGAGTTGTGCAGGATCTGCCTGAGGGTAGAGTGACAGTGTTGAGGTCTGCGGTACGAGTGACGGAGGTAGGATTACATCAGGGGTCGGCTCTGAGGCCTTTCTTACTTGAAATAGTGATGGACAGGCTGACAGATGAGATTAGACAGGAGTCCCCGTGGACTGTGATGTTTGCTGATGACATTGTGATCTGTGGCGATAGTAGGGAGCAGGTTGAAGACACCCTGGAGAGGTGGAGATATGCTCTAGAGAGGAGAGGAATGAAGGTCAGTAGGAACAACAAGACAGAATACATGTGTGTGAATGAGAGGGGGAGGTCAGAGGAATGGTGAGGATGCAGGGAGTAGAGCTGGCAAAGTTGGATGAGTTTAAATACTTGGGATCAACAGTACAGAGTAATGGGGAGTGTGGAAGAGAGGTGAAAAAGAGAGTGCAGGCAGGGTGGAGAAGAGTGTCAGGAGTGATTTGTGACAGACAGGTATCAGCAAGAGTGAAAGGGAAGGTCCACAGGACGGTAGTAAGACCAGCTATGTTATATGGGCTGGAGACAGTGGCAATGACCAGAAAGCAGGAGACAGAGCTGGAGGTGGCAGAGTTAAAGATGTTAAGATTTGCATTGGGTGTGACGAGGATGGACAGGATTAGAAATGAGGACATTAGCTCAAGTTGGATGGTTGGGAGACAAAATCAGAGAGGCGAGATTGCATTGGTTTGGACATGTGCAGAGGAGAGATGCTGGGTATATTGGGAGAAGGATGTCAAGGATAGCACTGCCAGGGAAGAGGAAAAGAGGAAGGCCTAAGCGAAGGTTTATGGATGTGGTGAGAGAGGACATGAAGGTGATGAGTGTAACAGAACAAGATGCAGAGGACAGGAAGATATGGAAGAAGATGATCCGCTGTGGCGACCCCTAACGGGAGCAGACGAAAGATGAAGAGGACATATCTTCATTTTGCCGCACAACTGTGTTTCTGGACAAGCGAATTCCTGCATTTTCTCCTAGAACATTATTCCTGCGACTTTAGTGAGGCACTGTTTTATGAAGTCACCATCTGAGAAAGGTTTCCTGTGATGGGCTGGGAGTTCTGCTACTTTGTAACGGGCTAATGCTGCATTTTCTTGTGTTTTGTGAGCATGGAAAAATACAGTTGTTGAGCTTGCCGTTTGCTTAACTTTCTGTTCTCACCGTCATAGTGTCGACATACATTATACTCTTTCATCATTGCAATAGTTTCATTGCAAATCCAATAGACACACTTGCCCTTGACTTCTAGGAAGAAATATTCATTTTCCCATCATGTCTGAAATTTGTTGCACTCACTTGCTATTGTGCGTTTCTTTGGTTCTGCCACTTTTGGCCACCCATAGCAAAATTATTCTTTGGTTGTGCTTGTTTGTGAAGACGCTGCCTTGATCAAGACAGTAGCTCCACCAATGTTAAACCTAGGAAGTACAATACAGTTTAGAACAAGTTTTGTGTGTGGGCCATATTTCATTATATTTTTAGAATTTGCTGTGAACCAATTAAAAATGGGCCACGGGTCGCAGTTGGCCCGCGGGCCATAGTTTGGACACCCCTGCTTTATATGAACCCTCCAGCACATCTTTAGCAGCTTGTGTGCGGGTCCTGCTCCGTCGGTAATGTAACCGGATGAGCTGGACAATAAGGACACTAAACGAAGCAAGGGGAAGGTGCAAAGTGCAAAAGTACTTTTATTTAAAACAACAAACCCAGTCAAAACCAAACAGTGTTCAAATAAATAGCGCAGTGCAATCAAACATCCATGAATAAATACATAAATAATCCATATAAACAGGGTGATCCAAAGTGGAGGTTAAAAATCCAATAAATAATTCCATTCCAAAACGATCTTAAAAACAACAATGGCTGGAAGCAGTTCTGGTCCAGTAGCACTCCGGCCCCTGGCTCCGTATGGCTAAACTGCTGGACCAAGACTTGGATTCTCCAATGACCAGGGCGCTCCGCCCTTGAGTGCCAACCAAAACACCCCAGTAGGGCTCACTTCCTAGCTGCCTGCAACCACCAGTGAGCCAGCTTTTCCTGCTTACTCGCACTCACACCAGCCCTCAGCCTCCAGCTTCCTCTTCTTCCTCCTCTTTTCCGATGTTTCTTTCTCCCCTCCGCACTTGCACTCCTCCTATTTATAATGGGGTCGTGGCACAGGTGCGGCGATTGGCAGCATCAATTATGGGCATGGGTGATCCCACACCTGTGCACTTCAGTGGGGAAACTCCCATGCCCATACCCGCATTGCGCCCGGCCACACTACCACTTCCCCTCCTTAAGCCGTGAGCGCGGCGATTATCCATTTAAAAACTGGCCTTTCCTTCTGAGCCGTGGACCCGCTATACCACACAGCTCTGACCCATTTACTGTTTTGCAAGCCCATGGAGAGTCACCATAAGATGCAAGATAAGAACCGGCACAAGATGGTACATTGGTACCTTTCAGCTATTTAAACTGCTAGTAAATCCAAAAGTGATGAAAGTCAGCGTTAGGAAACCTCGAGAGTGGATGTTAGAAGTCAGCTGGACTAGTAAGCTGCACTGTCATCCCGTCCATGGATGGTTCTTGTCTTTCACTTGGTTGTCATGGAATAGGCTGTTGGCTTCCTTAATTCTAAGCTCAGTATAATCAGGTTAAGGAAATTATTGAATTGATGGATATGTCAGATAGGGTGAGAACAAGACAGTCCTAAATGTATAAGCAAACCTCATAAACTTAGTTATCCTGACACATTCAGATTCAAAGTGATGGGCTACTGCAGGATCTTCCTGTTTGAGGTTATTCTGAAACATCTATTATTTTCTGAACAAAACTTACAAATATAACGGCATTATGCAAACTTTGCAAGCAAACGGCTCAGTCATTAACGTGTTCAGGTTCAGTTTCTATTTTGGCCAATATCTATACAGGGGTTGCATCAGAACCTTAGAACATTCTGGATGAGCCCAAAAAACCTTGCCGGTTCTAGACACTTAATTCTTCTAAAATAACATCGAGTTTTGAAAGTCTCTAAAATCCTACTGTCTACCACACTGCTTGGTCACTTATTCCAAGTATACTGCGGTTCTCTGTGTAAAGAAAACTTTCCTAATGTTTGTGTGAAATTTACCCTTAACAAGTTTCCAACTGTGTACCCGTGTTCTTAATGAGCTCACTTTAAAGTCACCACCTCGATCCATTAGTCTAATTCCTGTCATAATTTTACACTCAGGTCTCCTCTTCTTCTCATTTAAAGGCTCAGCTCTTTGAATCTTTCCCTATAATCAGCCTAGTCGCTCTTCTCTGGACCTTTTCTAGCGCTGTTATGTCCTTTTTGTAGCCTGGAGACCAAAACTGCACACAGGACTCCAGATGAGGCCTCACCAGTGTGTTATAAAGCTTGAGCAGAACCTCCTGTGACTTGTACTCCACACATCAAGGCGCTATATAACCTGACATTCTGTTTGCCTTCTTAATGGCTCCTCTTAATCTCATTTTGTTTAAGATGTAAAGGCTCAGCTCTTTTAATTTTTCCTCACAACTCATCTCCTGTAGCCCTGGACTCAGCCTAGTCGCTCTTCTCTGGACCTTCTCTGGTGCTGTTTTGTCCTTTTTGTAGCCTGGAGACCAAAACTACACCCAGTACTCCAGATGAACAGGGCCGGATTAAGGTGGGTGCTATTGATGCTGCAGCATTAGGCCCATTCCTGAAATAGGTCCAGAAGAAAACAGACAAGAATTTTCCGGAAGCTGAACCGTTTTCCTTTGCTATATTAACCTCAAAATAATTCTAAGAATGAAATTTGGAGTCCGACTTTCGGACACCTAGACACGGCGTTACTTATTATACAGTTACTATTGTTCTTTGCGTTGTGATGTAACTGTAACGTCGTTGTGTTTATTGTTAACCGAAGATTTCAAGTTAATGCTATCAATTTTACGTTCAACAGTTTACTTAGTAATTTAGCTGCGTTTTTTGCAATATCTTGGGGATTCTTGTCACTTTATTATTGTTCGGTAAGTGCCACGTAGTAAATTTTTCACCTTGAAAGTTAGTTGTACAGTAAAAATCGATGTCTATTTAAATGGTTATCTGTAAAGGTAAAACTAAAAGCTGGCCCGCGGGCCCGGCATGGATGTTTAGAATTTTTTAAATCCTCGACAGGATTCTTGTCTATTATGAAATTTAAATTGTGGACAAATTTTTGCCCTCAAGAGCCTGAACTGAGTCACTTTGACCCAATGTCCCTGAAAATTCATTTTTTCTTACTCTGTTTCGTAAGAGAATTGCGAAATTTTGTGCATTTCACTGGTAGGTTTTCTGCATTAAGTGCACTTTTCATACAATTGCTATCGAATGTTGATGTTAATCTCGAGTTTTTACGATACTACATCGTTATTATTAAGAATGTTCAATACAGGCTGGCTGATTGCACCGCAAGCAGTTAAGGCTTCTTGGTTGGTGCGCATCTACGGTGAGTCAATCAATCAATCAATCAATCAACATTTATTTATATAGCACATATTCATACAAAAAAATGTAGCTCAAAGTGCTTTACATAATGAATAGAAAAATAGAAGACACAATAAAAGATAAACATAAGTCAACATTAATTAACATAGAATAAGTAAGGTCCGATGGCCAGGGTGGACAGAAATGAGTGTCGAATGCACCAATGCAGAGAAAAAATAGGCCTTTATTGCAATGCAGCATCAGGCCCAATTTTGTCTTAATCCGGCCCTGCAGATGAAGCCTCACCAGTGCATTATAAAGCTTGATCAGAACCTCCTGTGACTTGTACTTCACACATCAGGGCGCTATATAACCTGGCATTCTGTTAGCCTTCTTAATGTCTTCTGAACACTGTCGGGAAGTCGATAACTTAGAGTCCACCGTGACCCCTAAATCCTTCTCATAAAGTATACTTTTGATTTCCGGAGCTGCCATTGTTTATTCATACCTCACATTTTCACTTCCTACATGTAATACTTTACATTTACTTCCATTAAAAATCAACTGCCACAAATCTGCCCAAGCCTGTCTGCTGTCCAAGTCCTCCTGTAATGGTTTAATGGATTCTCAATGATCTGCCAGTCCACCAAGCTTTGTATCATTTGCAAACTTAACCAGCTTGTTATTTATATTCCTATCCAAATCATTTATATATCCATCCATCCATTATCCAACCCGTGATATCCTAACTACAGGGTCACGGGGGTCTGCTGGAGCCAATCCCAGCCAACACAGGGCACAGGAAACAAACCCTGGGCAGGGCGCCAGCCCACCGCAGTCATTTATATATGTATATAACAACAACAACAACAACAACATTTATTTCTATAGCACATTTTCATACAAAAAAGTAGCTCAAAGTGCTTTACATAATGAAGAAAAATAAAAAGACAAAATAAGAAATTAAAATATGACAACTTTAGTTAACATAGAATAAGAGTAAGGTCCGATGGCCAGGGCGGATAGAAAAAAACTCCAGACGGCTGGAGAAAAAAATAAAATCTGCAGGGGTTCCAGGCCACGGGACCACCCAGTCCCCTCTGGGCATTCTACCTCACATAAATGAAACAGTCCTCTTTGGATTTAGGGTTCTCATGGACGCTCTTGATGATGATGGTCATGCAGACTTCTGGCTTTTAATCCATCGCTCTTGGAACATCACGGTGCTTGTGCCACCACCAAAAGGACACCGGAAAAGGAAACAGAAGAGAGAGTAGGGGTTAGTACAGATTTTAGAGCCACCATGAATATTTATTATAATGAGTTGGATATACAGAGTATCAGGATTAAATTACAGTGAGGTTATGAGAAGGCCATGTTAATAGCTGATCACCCAGTGGCATCAGTCACTGAGTGTAAGGGAAAACAATAAAAGGTAGTATGTAAATTATTAAACAGTAAAACATTAACATGTAAGAAGTAAAGATACATTGAGCAGCACTGGAGTGCTTTTAGGTAAAGTACATTTTAAAGGCGCTATAACACAACAGGTAAGAAGCACTAACAGCAGCTTAAATGTATTTGGATCATCTCTCAGTAGCAGATCCCCTGTGAAAGGCGCTACGACGCTGTGGTATAGGAATTACATTTTCTATGCGATCCTGCAAATTTCTGCCTGACAACCTTGCACTACGTGCCTGTGATTTAAGAGAAAAATTATTCTGAGAAATGTGGACGCTGCCCTTCCATGCTTAACGGGCAGAAGGTCCAAACAATTCCCAAGTCCAAAACTTAACATGAAGAGGTCGGTACATCTTCTTAGATGTAAACCCTCCATGTTCTTAAAAGAATTCATCACAAAAGCAACCCTGAATGTTGCCGGGTTTTAGTGACCTGAACTCACCTTCAGGGACAGTAAGTAGTCGTGCAGCGCAATTTACAAACAGAGCTCTGCTTCGATGGCGCCAATCACACTCATTCGTAATGATTTCCACTCTCTTGGGAGCCGACGGGGCACTCAAAGTGTCACAAACAGTGCGAGAAGACAGGACGCCGCCTGAAACTGCGAAACTCTCCGCCCGGCGGAGCAGCCCGACATTCCACACCTCCCAACGTCCACTTTGTTCTCACAACCTCTCGCCGCTTATCATCAGGCGGTGTCGTCTTCACGTTGTTTACAGCTCGGCACAGTTAGAAAGTAGAAAGACAAAAAGCTGTTTTCTTCATCTCTTCTACTATCAAGTACTGCCAATTAAAAAAAAGTTATAATGTGGCAGTTTTCTGCAACAGTCACGTGGACGAATAAATAAAACTTCTCTGTCAGAACGCGCCTGGCGGGACGGCTCAGTGCTGGAGTCCCGAGAGGAGGGCTGGGAGAGGGTGACGCCGGGCACACTTCTATGGGATGGATCGGCGTGTTTGTGTTTACTTCTTTTCAATATCAGTAAAATAACTCTCACACAAATAATAACAATTCAGAAAGACGATATAAAAATGGCGTCCACAAACGAAGTAATTAGTTCCTGTATTATGATATGTTCTGTGGTCATATTTAATTTCTGTTTCAAACATGAAAAGAATTTTATATATACAGTAGAGATATAAAAATAGCAGCTGCCCCAGCACTGACCCCTACTGGATGCCACTCTTAATGTCAGTCAGTTCTGATGAGGCTCCTCATACCGTCACTATTTGCTTCCTGTGTCTGAGCCAATTTTTGTCTCCATCTTCAAACATCACCCTGAACTGCCACTTCTTTTAGTTGGATGTCCAACCTCGCATGTGGCACCTGAATCCAGAAAACTCTTCGGAAGTCTTCTCACATCCAAAACATCAGCAGGTTTAATCAGATGTTAATTGGCCTGCTGTGTGCCTTTTTTCTGACTAAGATCCCCCCCTTTGCGCTCAGTGACACCTCTAGGATAGGCTTCACCATTCATGGCAGTAGAACGGCAAAAGGGTTTCAGAAAATGTAGGGGCTGAAGCTGCTAACCCATTACCATAAAGAATTACCTTTAACCCTTATTATGAATACCCCATATATACAGTATGAGCTGAAACTCACTCTCAGTGGACGACTGAACGGGACCAAGACAAGTATGATCTCATGAGCCTTGGTGGGCCGCCCAGCAGTTACCAGATTTGAATTTTGTTGTATTCCCAAGATTAATATACACTCGCCAGCCATTTTATTAAGCACATCTGATCAACTGCTCGTTAACACAAATATCTAATCAGCCAATCATATGGCAGCAACTCGATATGTTTTGGCCTGTAGACCTTGACAATATAACCTGCTGAAGTTCAAATCGAGCATCGGAGTGAGGAACAAAGGAGACTGAAGTGACTTTGAATGTGGCATGGCTGTTGGTGCCAGATGGGCTCATCTGAGTATTTCAGAAACTGCTGCCCTACTGGGACTTTCACACACATCCATCTCTAGGGTTTACAAAGAATGGTCTGAAAAAAAGGGAAAATATCCAGTGAACGGCAGTCGTCTGAGCGAAAATGCCTTGCAGATGCCAGAGGTCAGAGGAGAATGGCCGGACTGGTTTGAGCTGATAGAAAGGCAGCAGTAACTCAAATGACCACTCGTTACAACCGAGGTATGCAGAAGAGCATCTCTGAACACACAACATGTCAAACCGGGTGCCACTCCTGTCAGCTAAGAACAGGTTACAATTCACACAGGCTCACCAAGATTGAAAAACAGACGATTAGAGAAACGTTGCCTGGTCTGATGAGTCTCGATTTCTGCTGCAATGGTTTAGAATCAGAATTTGGCATCAACATGAGAGCATGGATCCATCCTGCCTTGAATCAACGGTTCTGGCTGGTGCTGGTGGTGTAATGGTGTGGGAGGGGATATTTTCTTGGCACACTTTGGGCCCCTTAGTACCAAGTGAGCATCATTTAAATGCCACAGCCTACCTGAGTATTGTTGCTGACCATGTCCATCACTTTATGACTGCAGTGCACTCATCTTCTGATGGCCACTTCCAGCAGGATAGCTCATCACAAAGCTCAGATCATCTCAGACTGGTTTCTTGAACATGGTAATGAGTTCACTGGACTCAAATGGCCTCCACAATCACCAGATCTCAATCCAACTGAGCACCTTTGGGATGTGATGGAACGGAAGATTCATATCATGGATGAGCCGCCAATAAATCTGTGTGATGCTGTCATGTCAATATGGACCAAAATCCCCGAGGAATGTTTCCAGCACCTTGCTGAATCTGCACCACAAAGAATTACAGCAGCTCTAAAAGCAAAAGGGGGTCCAACTCCGTACTAGCAAGGTGTACCTAATAAAGTGGCCAGTGAGTGAATATCACGAACCGCTATTACTACCATTTTATTTTTGCATAATTACCGTATGTATTTTTGGTTTTTTTTTTTACATTTAATGTGGGGTCCCCTTTTTTGTGAAGCCTGGTTCTGCTAACCTATTTGCAATTCTTTATTCTATTTTAAATCTGCCAGTGGAAAATTTCTGTGGTGCCCCCCCCTTCCCTTTATGCCCCAAGCACGTGCTTGTTTTGCTTAATGGTTAATTCCAGCTCTGGATGTGGGAGTACACAAATTTAATTAAACGCTAATGAATTTCTAGGCTGCACTTTGTTAGCTTCAGTAAGGTTTAATTTAACAGATGAAAACACCTTAAAATACTGCCTGTGTTTTATTGTGACGTGAATTGTTAAAGTGCGTTAACTTATATATTCACATTTCCCATATGTATGATGTGCCTTAAATGCAAATGACGCGCTATAAACGTTACGTGGGTATGTTTTTGATTATCACTTTCACTATTTTTTTTTTTTTTATCAGGTCTAAAGTCAAAATTAACACTCCGAGGAGCTCGCGTTCCGCCGACTTCCGTTCTCGACACCTTAGGGCTGCGCTTCTGTGTCCTGACGCTCATTCAGACGCACACAAGCTCTTGGCTTCTTTTCTTTTCTTTCTTTTTTTTACCCATCACTATTTCAGTGTTAATTAGAAACCGCCACACCGCTCCGGTGTTAACATCCCAGCGCTTTTCTAAGTGTTAATGTAACACTTTTTTTGGGACGGCTCGTGTGTGCACTCGGAAAGTGTTGATTTTAACACCTCGGCTGTGGCAGCCTGCTGTGCGAGTGAAGATGGTGCCAAAACGCAATCTGATGTATTTTTGTGATGGGATCTTCATTTTCATCTTCATCTTCATCCACCTGCTTTCGGACACCCCCGAATCTAAAGTTTTTGGGACAATGCGTTCATCCATTCGGTTTCTATTATTCATTTTCCACTATTTAGAGGCCACTGTGCTTAATTAAATAAATGAGTCATTCTTTTATTTAAACGTGCTTCACACATTCCATGCTTATTTAGTCTAATCTGAGCAAACGGGGGAAAAAACAAACAGAACGCACAAAGATTATTCGTCAAGGCACCGCGTTTATTATTAACTAGAGATGCCGTTAATGTGCCACGACTGAAATGGCGCTTCAGAAATACCGGCGACAGTGACGTGCGCAGCAGACTCTTGGTGGCCAGCGACTCACAAATGGGACGAGGGGCACTTTACAGGGCAGAATTGGTTACAATTGATTTAATTCCTGAAAATGTAAATGTAAGAATTGGTGACATTATAATATTCACAACCTTGGCAAAATGTTTGTCCATAATTGCTGATTCTGATCAAAAAACACACAACTCCCCTTTTAATGCACACGCGCTTCGTTCTCCTGCCTCGCAGTAAGGGGCCTGGGTTCGCTTCCCGGGTCCTCCCTGCGTGGAGTTGGCATGTTCTCCCCGTCTCTCCGGTTTCCTCCCACAGTCCAAAGACATGCAGGTTAGATGCATTGGCGGTCCTAAAATGTCTCTAGTGTGTGCTTGATGTGTGTCTGTGCCCTGCGGTGGGCTGGCGCCCTGCCGGGGTTTGTTCCTGCCTTGCACTCTGTGCTGGCTGTGATTGGCTCCAGCAGACCTCCGTGACCCTGTAGTTAGGATATAGCGGGTTGGATAATAGCTGACTGACTGAACAAGATGAAAGAGCAAACAAATGGATTCCCATCTAATTACATGAAATGCCAAATGGTCTTTAACAGCAAGAGTACATATAACAGAGCATCACTAAGACACTATACATTATATAATAGATAGATAGATAGATAGATAGATAGATAGATAGATAGATAGATAGATAGATAGATAGATAGATAGATAGATAGATAGATAGATAGATAGACTTGAAATGTGGTATATAATAGATAGATAGATAGACAACAACAACAACAACAACAACAACATTTATTTATATAGCACATTTTCATACAAACAGTAGCTCAAAGTGCTTTACATATTAAAGAATAGAAAAATGAAAGACATAATTATAAAAATAAATCAACATTAACATCGAATAAGAGTAAGGTTCAATGGCCAGGGGACAGAAAAACAAAAAACTCCAGGCGGCTGGAGAAAAATAAAATCTGTAGGGATTCCAGACCATGAGACCGCCCAGTCCCCTCTGGGCATTCTACCTAACATAAATGAAACAGTCCTCTTTGGATTTAGGATTCTCACGGAAGGGCTTGATGATGATGATGGTCACGTAGACTTCTTCCTTTTAATCCGTCCATCATTGTTGGAGCATCATGAAGCTTTGAGTAGGTGGAGGTGGCGCAGGCCACCACCACAAAGAAACCGGAAAAAGAAACAGAAAGAGAGTAGGGGTCAGTACCGATTTTAGAGCCACCATGAATAGTTGTTATGATGAATTGAACATACAGAGTATCAGGATTAAGTTAAATTACGATTAAAATGAAGTTATAAAAAGGCCATGTTAAAGTAATGTGTTTTCAGCAGTGTTTTAAAGTGCTCTACTGTATCAGCCTGGCGAATTCCTATTGGCAGGCTATTCCAGATTTTAGGTGCATAACAGCAGAAGGCCGCCTCACCACTTCTTTTAAGTTTTGTTCTTGGAATTCTAAGGAGACACTCATTTGAGGATCTGAGGTTACGATTTGGAATATAAGGTGTCAGACATTCCGATATATAAGATGGGGGAGATTATTTAAGGCTTTATAAACCATAAGCAGAATTTTAAAGTCAATTCTGAATGACACAGGTAACCAGTGTAGTGACATCAAAACTGGAGTAATGTGTTCTGATTTTCTTTTCCTAGTTAGGATTCTAGCAGCTGCATTCTGCACTAGTTGCAAAACGATTTATATCTTTTTTGGGTAGTCCTGAGAGGAGTGCGTTACAGTAATCTAGTCGACTGAAAACAAACACGTGAACTAATTTCTCAGCATCTTTCAGTGATAAAAGAGGTCTAACTTTACTTATGTTTCTTAAGTGAAAAATGCTGTCCTAATGATCTGATTAATATGTGATTTAAAAATCAGATTACAGTCAACAATCACCCCTAAGCTTTTTACCTCCGTCTTGACTTTTAATCCTAATGTATCCAGTTTATTTCTAATAGCCTCATTGTATCCATTATTGCTGATCACTAAAATTTCAGTTTTCTCTTTATTTAACTTGAGAAAATTACTATTCATCCATTCTGAGATACTAGTCAGACATTGTGTTAGTGAATCAATAGAATCGGGTCATCAGGTGCTATTGATAAGTACAGCTGTGTGTCATCAGCATAGCTGTGGTAGCTCACGTTGTGCCCTGAGATAATCTGACCTAACGGAAGCATGTAGATTGAGAATAACAGCGGACCCAGGATAGAGCCTTGTGGAACACCATATTGGATATCATGTGTCTTGAGTTGTAATTCCCACAACTAACAAAATATTTTCTCCCTGTCAGGTAGGATTCAAACCAATTTAAGACACTGCCAGAGAGGCCCACCCATTGACTAAGGCGATTTCTAAGAATGTTGTGATCAATGGTGTCAAATGCAGCACTCAGATCTAAGAGGATGAGAACAGATAAATGGCCTCTGTCTGCATTTACCCCAAGTCATTTACTACTTTAACGAGTGCAGTTTCTGTGCTGTGATTTGTTCTAAAACCTGACTGAAATTTATCAAGAATAGCATGTTTATTTAGGTGGTCATTTAACTGCATAATGACTGCCTTCTCTAGAACTTTACTTAAGAAGGGCAAGTTAGAGATGGGTCTAAAATTTTCAAGAGCCGAGGGGTCAAGATTATGTTTCTTAAGTAGGGGTTTAACTACAGCAGTCTTAAGACAGTCTGGGAAGACCCCAGTATCTAGTGATGAATTTACTATGTCAAGAACATTATCAATTAGCACGCCTGATACTTCTTTGAAAAACCTTGTTGGTATCGGGTCAAGGACGCAGGTGGAGGGTTTTAATTGAGATATTATTTTTTGTAAATCAGGTAAATCTATCCTAGTGAAAGAGTTTAATTTGTTTATAACAGGATGTTGGGGTTTAGGGGGATCCTTAGTGTTGGGGAGATATACTATGTTATTTCTAATATCATTAATTTTTGATTGAAGAATACAGCGACAGCCTCACAGGTTTCACTGGAAGCACTTAGGAGGCATTCCTTTGAGCTACCTGGGTTTAGTAGGCGATCAATTGTTGAAAATAAGACTCTAGGATTACTAGCATTGTTATTTATAATATTAGAGAAATAGCAGCGTCTCTCAAGACGGACAGTGTTATTGTATTCTGTTATTTTGACTTTTAATATTTCGTGGTGGATAGTAAGTTTACTCTTCCTCCATTGACGCTCAGCTCTACGGCATGTTCTCTTTAAATCAGACACTCTTTGGGTCTTCCATGGTATACCAATGCTAGAAGATTTATAGATAGATAGATAGACTTGAAATGTGGTATATAATAGATAGATAGATAGATAGATAGATAGATAGATAGATAGATAGATAGATAGATAGTAAATCCATGGAAAATTCCAAAGGGAAACCCACCCCCACTTAGCAACTTTGTAAAACTACACTATGAACCAAAGACCGCCCTCAAGCATAAGCCCCGCCCATTCATCGACCCTGGAAAGCTCCAAAGGGATTCCCTCCACCTTTTCGACTTCGTACCCATTCCTTGACCACAGAAAAGTAAAGAACCCCTACTTGAATATGTGACTGGTGGCATTAACTAAGGGTGTGCGCTCCTAATAAGTGCTAAAGCTAGTGACACCCCTGGCGCTAAGCCCTTCGTCTATTTCTCTATCATATTTGGTTCAATCACGGAAGGTTGCACAAAAGCCCAAGGGGGCCACCCCTCCAAGCCGCTATTTGATTTTATACATTGATAGATGATGTAAATACTTCATGAGGGACTTACCCCCGCCCAGACATCACACCCCTAACTATACTCCTATCCCTGCGATTTCTGAGACACCGTGTGAGAATCACAAAACGATGCGGGATACTGCCTAATCGAGTCTAACGGTACGAGAGGATAAATCAAAAATGAAATGAATACGCCAAGGGGAAACCGATTTCTTACAATACAAAGAATGTGTGGTGGCGCTGAGCTTACAGGACAGTCACTCATTCTGATTTTCCCACGCCGAATTCTTTCAACGCTTTCCTGATGACATTTTTGATTCTGATCTTGAACTTCTTGGGTTCAATCTATAACACGTCTTTAAACTGTATTTTGGTTAAATTTTCAGTTACTAGTTCACTTATACAAATAATTCAAGTGAAGGATCAAGTGATTTCTTTTTGTGGTGTGGTCCACTCGTCCGTTTTCTTAATCAATTTATGTCGGTCACATCGGGAAGAAGATGAAGCAAACCACGAACGCATTAGCGCCTCTCGCGGTCAGTGCAAGCCCTACAGGCTAACCCGGGCAGGGCCACTACAGAGACAACAATCAGCCCACTATGCTCGTTTTTGGAATGTGTGGGGACACCAGGGGGCA
Source organism: Polypterus senegalus (assembly GCF_016835505.1). NCBI lineage: Eukaryota > Metazoa > Chordata > Cladistia > Polypteriformes > Polypteridae > Polypterus > Polypterus senegalus. The sequence continues at coordinate 174,015,469 of NC_053163.1, forward strand.
CCGAGAAATCCGAAATTAAGATTAGCAGGTACTGTGTAGCACATTAACAGTCGGTATCCACCCCTTTTCATCAGTTTATGGAATTATTCATTATAGACGAGTCCTATTCCGACTGTATGGACGGGAGCACACATTTATTTCCGACTAATCGGCACCTGTTTAAAATGTGCGGAAAAGAAATAATCCAAAGGGAGAACACCGATAGACATGGTGCTAACAGGCTACGTCCTCGCTGTCAGACCCGAGTCCGTGTCGAGAAATGAAACGAGCAGCGCTGGTTACGGGCAGATGCGCGGAGTTCAAAACGGTGAGGCGAATAAAAAGGAAGCTCAGCTCTTCTCTCCCTTTATTATAACGATTACGCTGACATCTAGAGGTCAAAGATAGAATTGCAAGTGTCGTGACTTGGAGACGCAACTTTGGAAGAAGACTCGTACAGCCTGCACACGTTATTTCTAGATCTGCGTCTTATTTTGGAGTGGCAGTCCTAGATCCATACAATCATTATGTCGGAAAGATGTACTCCCCCTTGCCTTAATCAGAATTGACTGTTAAATTTATATGTAACTGACACCTCCATTGTTTCATCTCTCCGGCGCAAAAGTGAACGTTGCTGCCTCGGAGACGTCGAGGCATCAGACTTTCCGCCTAGCCTTATAATGTCCGTACGTTAGTTTTCTTCCAAATTTCTTATGTTAGAGTTCAAAAATGTTTATATTTAAATTTAATTAGCAATTCCAAAGTGATTCTGTATGGGCGTGTGCCCAGGAGGTTTCTGAGGTGACTGGCACCATCTTTAGGCTTCTGTGTTTCACCCAGTGTTTCTGAAATAGGCTCCAGGCCCACGTGACGCTGAATTGCATTATGTGTAATAATATCACACCTTTATTTCAGGACAGTTTCTACATTAAACAGTCACAGAGGCACCAGGTGCCAGTACAGGGCCCATTTAGGCTCAAGCCCACCCACCCACTCTTCTCATTGACTCAGTTTTGTAACAGAGCTTTAAATATTTTTTTTCACTAAAAATCACCCTAAAGTGCATGCGTGAATTTTAATACGCATCACCCTTGAATAAAATATCAATTAATTAGATAAATTCCTAGCAGCCATGTTACCTGGCTATAAAGTTTAAGCTCAAAGTTCTAAATCAACAGGAATAACTTTATCACTATAAGAGTCTGTTAACTTCTTAAATATTTGAAATGAAAACACAACAAAAGTGCACATAGTGGCACATAGTTTCTCGAGTGTCCCAGAATGCTTTAATGGCTGGCAACACAAGTCTCTCATTGGCCCAGTGATGGTTTGTACCCCACAGTTTTGCACTTTTTATTGTTGTCGCAGAGTAAGTAATGCAGTGAATTAGAGTTAGTATTGCCAGTGGGTTTTAGAAGAATCTGAGCAACTAAAAAGTGTTGTTTTTATACCGACTAAATGTTCAAATTTATATATCCTTATATATAATTTGATACTATCCGTATGTATGGTGTACGCGTCAATACCTCGACTCAATACAAGTTAGAACCATGCAATGGGACTCTGCCTCTGTAGTTAGAACATCACGTGGCAAACGCGGACGCAGTATTGCATGATTGGCTAAGAATGTTCGAATGCTTCAGTGACGCCGCTGGACGGCCGAGTATAGTAAGTCGGTGTTGGTTCGAGCAGATAACAGTAAGTTCGGTTGGTTTTTGGAACGTTGGTTTGGTGGGGCGTACTTTCCAGGACTAACATCGTCGACTGACTTAAACCCTTCGACAGCTCCGGAACTGTAAGTAATTTAGAACGTATCGCCATTTGCTTGGTACGTCGAAATCTATCTTTGAGCAGTTCGGTTTTGCCATCCGTCCTTCTGACATCTATTGGCAAACTGAATAATGACAGCTGGGTATTAACAACGGGCATTGTTTAAATTTTAGCCGATCTCAGATCTAACATAACTCACGCCAACATAATTATTACTCCGACTCTGATTAGAGTCGTACAATGCGGTTTGTTTTGAAAATTTGTTTGCCGGAAAAAATCAAATGAGGTGCGCCGAAGAGCTGAGTTCACGTCTCGCAGCCCCGTTTAAACAGGAAGCTCTTCATTACATCGGCCGAAAAGGTCTGTTTCAAGCACAAATCAGTGCCATGATAACAAAATCATTTCAAGGACTTTAAAAAACAAATAATTTTTTGCAGAGAAAGTATAAATTTCACAAATGTAGAATTTGTAGGCCAATTCGATCGAGCTCCCAGTCGCTAGTATTTGTATAATTTTGGTAATTTTTTCACATTCAGTGTTTTAACACTGCAAACAAAATACCAACAGATGCAAAAGCATTTTGTGCTTTATAAGAATAAATAGTTTAAAGCCACTTTACTATTGTGTTTTTTTATTACTTAATAAAGTGTAAATCTCCATGATTGCACATAATCAAATTGATATAAAAACAACTAAATACTAAAAAAAAAAAATTTCAAGAAAAAGGGTGGCACAGTGGCAGTGCTGGCAGCTCACATTAAGGAGACTGGGGTGCACATCCGTGTTCTTCCTGTGTGAAGTTCACATATTTTCCCCGTGTCCATGTTGGTTCCCCTCACAGTCCAAAATCATGCAGATCAGGTGGACTGGTGGTGCTAAGTCAGCCATATGCTCTGTGTGTGTGTGTGTGTGTGTGTGTTCACCCTGTGGAGGGCTGGTGCCATAGCTAGGGGTTGTTTCTGTCTGGACGCCTTGCTAGGTGGAAGCCAACCAGGAGACCAAACAGGTATGGAGTTTTTTCAGGTTAATGACCAAGTTTGGGCTCCCATTCTGTTTGCCCACATTGCTAGGCCAGTGTTTTGAGGCCAATGTTACCCCAAAGTGCCAATCCCTATTGGGGCTTTACTGCCTGTCCACACAGTGCCAGTACAATACTAGGTCAACACTGGCACAATGGGAGTTTGCATTGTATATGAGTAGCGATTTTTATGGCGTACATAAAAATGAAGCTGACTTTAAAATTTACCAGCACCCACTCAAAACAACTGACGTTAACAGGAGGCTATCAACTAGCAACTTAATGAGTTTACTTTTAGAGGGATGGGAGGCAAACGCAAATGGAACAAGATAAACATTAACGGTAAAAAAATGCTTTAAGGTTCTGTTAGAGACAGGAAACAAACAGAACTGCAAAATGATCCAGAGTCTGATGTTGGCACTGATGCCCCAATGGCAAGTGAAAACCTTGCCACTAGCTCTGCCAACTTTGGGTTTGCTACCAAGACTACTAGAGGGTGTTCTGAAAAACCAACAACCACATCAGTGATAAACTTGTCAACCACCAACTCAATCGGTATTAACGTTTCCGACGAGCGCAGTTTTTGCAATTCGTTAACACAACAGATAAGAGAAGGTGGCTGCCATGCATCGAAACGATGCGATTGGGGTTGTACGGTGATAATATGATTGAGGACAAAGTCACTCAAGAGAATCACGGAAATGCGAGTATTGGATAAGCATATGCGGATTGCAAGAAATGGCAAACGGTAAAGCTGTCTGCTGGTATGTAATTCCCGTTGGTCAAAATTATAATGGATATAATTTGGGAGTTTGCAATTGAACAATATGTCATACACCAAGTGGATTGAAGTTAGGGTTACCTAAAAGCACTCCAACTGCACGTGCAAAAACTGGACTTCAATTCTTTTTTGTTCTATTTTTATTTTTTTGTTTGTAATGAATCATATGTATTGTTACTAAACTTGTGAAATTCATAGATGCTACTAAAACTGGAGGAATGGCAGACACAAAGGAGGCAGCAAAAACAATTCAAAAAGACTTGGACAAGCATCAGGACTGGAGAAACACCCGGGAAATGGTGTTTAACGTACAAAAACGCAAAGTGCTGCGTGTGGCCAACAGGAACGTCAATTATAAATACAAGATGGGATACACGGAGCTACAGGAAGAGATCTTTGAAAAGGATTTAGGGGTTTGTCTTGAGAAGACATTTTCATTGACTAAGCAATGCATGGAAGCAATTAAACAGGCAAATGAAATATTAGGTAATATCATAAAAAACTGATGGATAGATAGATAGATGTGAAAGGCACTATATATGATAGATAGGAAAGGCACTATATGATAGATAGATAGATAGATACTTTATTAATTCCAAGGGGAAATTCACATACTCCAGAAGCAGCATACTGATTATAAAAAAAATAAAATAAAACAAATATATTAAATTAAAGAATGATCAAAATGCAGGTATAACAGACAGTAACTTTGTATAATGTTAACGTTTACCCCGGGTGGAATTGAAGAGTCGCATAGTGTGGGGTCTCCTCAGTCTGTCAGTGGAGCAGGATGGTGACAGCAGTCTGTCGATGAAGCTGCTCCTCTGTCTGGAGATGATCCTGTTCAGTGGATGCTGTGGATTCTCCATGACTGACAGGAGCCTGCTCAGCGCCCGTCGCTCTGCCACAGATGTCAAACTGTCCAGCTCCATGTCTACAATAGAGCCGGCCTTCCTCACCAGTTTGTCCAGGCGTGAGGGGTCCCTCTTCTTTATGCTGCCTCCCCAGCACACCACCGCGTAGAAGAGGGCGCGCCACAACCTTCTGATAGAACATCTGCAGCATCTTATTGCAGATGTTGAAGGACGCAAGTCTTCTAAGGAAGTATAGTCGGCTCTGTCCACAGAGCATCAGTATTGGCAGTTCAGTCCAATTTATCATCCAGCTGCACTCCCAGGTATTTATAGGTCTGCACCCTCTGCACAGTCACCTCTGATAATCACGGGGTCCATGAGGGGCCTGGTCCTCCTAAAATCCACCACCAGCTCCTTGGTTGTGCTGGTGTTCAAGTGTAGGTGGTTTGAGTCGCACCATTTAACAAAGTCCTGGATTGGGTTCCTATACTCCTCCTCCTGCCCACTCCTGATGCAGCCCAAGATAGCAGTGTCGTCAGTGAACTTTTTAAATATAAGTCAAGGGACATTATGCTCAGACTATCTAACACATTGGCAAGGCCTTATCTGGACTATTGTGTGCAGTTCTGGTCACCACAGTACAAGAAAGACATAGCAGGAGTTGAAGCTGTGCAGAGGAGAACCACCAAGTGCATCTCAGAGGCTGAGGACGTGTCCTACTGTGACAGACTCAGAGGATTACACCTGCTTAGTCTCGGGCAGAAAAGACAGTGTGGGGACCTCATCCAGATCTTTAAAACCCTCAAAGACATTGATACAGAAGTTCCAACAGAATTCGGTGAATGACATACTCAAGGATACCAGGGTTAATTAAGGAGTGTGGAGGATGGCCGGCTGTTTATCCCGGCCAATACCCCCAAGCCGCCAGGTGGAGCCCTCCTTGCAGCATGGAGGTCCCCAGAAGACCAGCAGGGTATCACGGACAATGGAGTTTTTATGCACCGCCCTGCTGGATGCCATGGGGGCCACGAGAGGGAGCTGCAGGGAGGACCGAAGAGTTCTTTGTGCCCTATGATCCGGAAGTTCGTCATAGGAAGAGCGACGGGCTTCCGGATTGAAAAAAAAGTACTATTTACCCTGACCCGGAAGGAATAAGGACTTGTGGACTGTTGGCTAGGAACACTTCCGGGTAAGGGAGTATAAAAGGACTGTGGGAGCTGAGCTGGGAGGCAGGGTGGCTAAGCGTCTGGGAGTGGAGGATTGGTTTATTGTATTTTTGTGATTTATTATTGGAGAATTGTGGAGAGGAGCGTGCTTTGTGCACATAATTATTATAATAAATAACTATTTGGACTTTTATCTGGTGTGGTCTGAGGGTACAAGGGTGCTAGAAAACCCTTAACCTGTCACAGGAGAAATGCATTTAGGTCTGAAGCCCCTTGAGCAAGGCCCTTACCTGCAAGTGCTCCGTCCCAGGTATAACGTTAACCTGCATCCAGCACTACAAGCAGGACCCCCAACGTGCATGCAAAATTAGGGGGTTGGTGGCAGGACTGGCACTCCAGCCACTGTAATAAACCTCACACTGGAAACCTCAAATTCCATCCCAGCTAATGTAGTGCTGAGGTGCCACCCGTTGCGTGGCTGCGCTTGGGTCCTAATTTGGGATCCTGAGGTGGTACGTCGTCTAATATGTTGGACAAAAATTAAATAAACAAATATGCAAATAAAAAAGAGTATTGTGAAATAACAACGCAAAATGTGAGCATAAATAATTAGATTTGTCGCAATATATTTTTTTTATTTCGAAATATATGTTTTGTAGCTTGTTTCTTTGTGTATATATTTACAAGAAAATGACTTCAATACTTTATGTCACTGACACACGCATCATGAAATACACCTTGAATTTAGAACTATCACTTTCACTCGTCAAAGTTGACAATAAATAAAGAGTATGAAATGTCAGTGTAATTAAAATAATGTTGTTTGTTGCTTATTTATTTATTTAAAATAGTTTTCCAAACCTAACAATGAAATACAGCTTGAATTTAGAACTGTCACTTTCACTTGTCAACGTTGAGAGGGCGGGCTCTAGCGAGCGCTGTGTTTTAATTGGTGACTCGTCAGTACTTAAACCTTCAGCCATCAAATTCAGGTACTTTTACAGCAGGCACTTCAAATGCAGGCTCTTAATGATGAATTCTGTGTTTACAAACTTCAAGTCGTCGCTTCGCACTGTCATTTTTGGGCCACTTTTTCTTGCACTCGTAGTCGACTAATTTTGCAAGTCAAGCCAAGCACGTAGGTGCACAGTGCAGACGATTCACCAATCAGAAAATGGCACTCGCTAGAGCCCGCCCACTCAGCTTCGATGAGTGAAAGTGACAGTTTTAAATTCAAGCCGTATTTCATTGTTAGGTTTGGAAGACTATTTTAAATAAATAAATAACCAACAAAAATATTTCATAGAGCATTATTTTAATTACACTCTCGTTTCATGCTCGTTTTCTTTATTTATTGTCACATTTCACAGTACTTTCATTAATTTGATTTTGGCAGAAATATTCTTCCTTAGAAGTCAGGAAGATAGAGTTGTGGGAATCTGCAACAACCTACTGAGACATGGAGTTGAAGCCGAAACCACGATTATCTTTAAGAAGAGTCTGGATGGAATATTTGGATAATACGCTATCAGCTAAAGATATGAGACAGATGGACTGAATGGTCTCCTCTTGTTTGTCAAATTTCTTCTGTTCTTTTTCATATTTAACAATCAAGTGAGACACCCTAGTACCATATTTAACGATCGTAAAAATAACAATAGGCCCACGCATGACAAATTTAGGCCCAAAATGTTATGAACTCATGGTGTCACTTCTTCTTCTTCTTTCGGCTGCTCCCATTTAGGGGTCGCCACAGTGGATCACACATCTCCATCTATCTCTGTCTTTGATGTCATTTTCATTCCACCCTGACTGCCTTCATGTCCTCCCTCACCGCACCCATAAACCTCCTCTTTGTCCTTGCTCTTTTCCTCTTTCCTGGCAGTTCCATCCTCAATATTCTTTTCCCAGTATATCCCTCATCTCTTCTCTGCACCTGTCCAAACCATCTCAATCTAGTGTCTCACACTTGGTCACCAAACCGTTGTACCTGTGCTGTCCCTCTAATATACTCATTTCTAATCCTGTCTTCCCTCCTTACTTTGAGCGAAAATTGTAGGATCTTCAATTCTGCCATCTAGCACAAAATAAGACATAAGCAATATTTTTCAGTATTTCCAATTTCAATGTAATTTCTTATCTGTAAAAAAAGAAAATAGCTTCTTGTAGTACAGTTGTGCTTGAAAGTTTGTGAACCCTTTTTGAATTTTCTAAATTTCTGCATAAATATGACCTAAAACATCATCAGATTGTCACTCAAGTCCTAAAAGTAGATAAAGAGAAACCAGTTAAACAAATGAGACAAAATTATTATACTTGGTCATTTATTTATTGAGGAAAATGATCGAATATTACATATCTGTGAGTGGCAAAAGTATGTGAACCTCACGGATGATCAGTTAGTTTAAAGGTGAAATTCGAGTCCGGTGTTTTCAATCAATGAATGCCAATCAGGTGTGAGTGGGCACCCTGTGTTATTTAAAGAACAGGATCTATCAAAGTCTGTTCTTCACAACACATGTTGGTGGAAGTGTATCATGGCACGAACAAAGGAGATTTCTGAGGACCTCACAAAAAGAGTTGTTGATGCTCATCAGGCTGGAAAAGGTTACCAAACCATCTCTAAAGAGTTTGGACTCCACCAATCCACAGTCAGACAGATTGTGTACAAATGGAGGAAATTCAAGACCATTGTGACCCTCCCCAGGATTGGTCGACCAACAAAGATCACTCCAAGAGTGAGGCGTGTGATAGTCAGCGAGGTCACAAAGGACCCCAGGGTAACTTCTAAGCAACTGAAGGCCTCTCTCACATTGGCCAATGTTCATGTTCATGAGTCCACCATCAGGAGAACACTGAACAACAATGGTGTGCATGGTAGGGTTGCAAGGAGAAAGCCACTGCTCTCCAAAAAAACATTGCTGCTCGTCTGCAGTTTGCTAAAGATCACGTGGACAAACCAGAAGGCTATTGGAAGACTGCTTTGTGGACGGATGAGACCAAAATAGAACTTTTTGGTTTAAATGAAAAGCGTTATGTTTGGAGAAAGGAAAACACTGCATTCCAGCGTAAGAACCTCATCCCATCTGTGAAACATGGTGGTGGGAGTATCACGGTTTGGGCCTGTTTTGCTGTATCTGGGCCAGGATGGCTTGCCTTCATTGATGGAACAATGAATTCTGAATTATATCAGAGAATTCTAAAGGAAAATGTCAGGACATCTGTCTATGAACTGAATCTCAAGAGAAGGTGGGTCATGCAGCAAGACAACAACCCTAAGCACACAAGTCGTTCTACCAAAGAATGGTTAAAGAAGAATAAAGTGAATGTTCTGGAATGGCCAAGTTAAAGTCCTGACCTTAATCCAATCGAAATGTTGTGGAAGGACCTGAAGCGAGCAGTTCATGTGAGGAAACCCACCAACATCCCAGAGTTGAAGCTGTTCTCTACGGAGGAATGGGCTCAAATTCCTCCAAGCTGGTGTGCAGGAATGAGCAAAAGTTACCGGAAAAGTTTAGTTGCAGTTATTGGGGGGACACACCGGATAGTGAAAGCAAAGTTTCACATACTTCTGCCACTCACAAATATGTAATATTCAATCATTTTCCTTAATAAATAAATGACCAAGTATAATATTTTTGTCTCATTTGTTTAACTGGTTTCTCTTTATCTACTTTTAGGACTTGAGTGAAAATCTGATGATGTTTTAGGTCATATTTATGCAGAAATATAGAAAATTCTAAAGGGTTCACAAAATTTCAAGCACAACTGTATATAAAATTGTGTTTGTGGCGGGTGCTTCAAGAATCTTTCTGGCTGCTGGGGTGGACCAATTGGCCCTGCAGTGGTCTAAGCTCTAGCCGTGTGTGTATCTGAACATGTGTAGGCTGAACAGTCCAGTTCAGTGATGGGTCGTGAAGGCCAGAGACCCCATTTCTTGGGTTTAAATTAAGAGTCGGCTCTGTCTTCTTTTTCAGTTATGTCTTTGCACTCGTGGTTCAAGTTTTTTCCCACTCGAAGCTAAGTAACACAACAAAAGAATCCGAAAAGCCCAGCATGATTTGCATCTTTTGTTATTTGGATGGAATTGTGTTTTGTTATTTTTTGTTTTATTCTTTAAATTCTTCCATCCATCCATCCATTATCCAACCCACCATATCCTAACTACAGGGTCATGGGGGTCTGCTAGAGCCAATCCCAGCCAACACAGGGCACAAGGCAGGAAACAAACCCCGGGCAGGGCGTTAGCCCACCGCAGGACACACACACACACACTAGGGACAATTTAGGATTGCCAATGCATCTTTGGGAGAAAACTGGAGTACCTGGAGAAAACCCACACAGACACGGGGAGAACATGCAAACTCCACGCAGGGAGTACCCGGGAAGTGAACACAGGTCTCCTAACTGCGAGGCGGCAGCGCTACCCACTGCACCACCGTACCGCCCCTCTTTAAATTCTTAAAAACTAAAAATTCAAAACTAGGAAGAACATCAGGCTATGCTCATCATCGGCTTATATAGCCGAGGGTCATGATGTCACAGGTCATGAGTCACTCGGTAATGGGGTCTTATCTATAAACAATATGGCAGTGCTCATGATCGGCACCACAAAGTGGCAGAGCCCAAGCAGGGAATCCTCAACAAAACTGTGGCATGGTGACACCACTGTCATTAAAAATAATTAACAGTAAGAAAAAGACATGCCAATGAATGCTTGTTGCCATTTGTTCACCCTACATGTTTCATCAAGCTGCGTGATCACCGTTCTGATCTATTGGCCATGATATGTCGTTTCATTCACATAATGCAAATAGTTCTCCTAAATTAAAATGAATTTGTGGACTCTGGCAGCAACTGAAATAGTGCTGGAATAAAAAGGAAAATTAAAGGTTTTTAAAGAGCTGTTCACATCCAGTACTGTAAGAGCTGCCTTTTGAAGAACTAAAGGTGGATGAACAGACCATCTGCTTCTCTCCCACTGCATTTCGAGTTTGCACCTTCAGATAAGTCACGTATCGTGGGTTGATTGTTGAACACTGCATCCCCCCCCCACCCCGAGTCGTGCACATCACATCACGAAGTCCATGCACACTCAACACCATGGACCTTTTTGTTACGGTTCACCAGAACTTGCTTTCCAGAAAAAGTTTCCATGGTCCTCGGTGGAGAGAGTTTGATGACCCATAACTCTGATTGGTGCCTTTTTTAATTAAATGGTAGACCATTGTGAAATGTTTGCATATACAGTAACATGAACCTGACAGGGGCTGACTTAAAGGGGACATTAGGGGTCAGGGGGGGGATTTAATGTGACATGTCAGCTTATCACTTTATCTCTTTCATCAGGGCTGGGACCAGAAGTGACCTCATCAATGGGGCAGAACCAGACGTGACTTCATCAGGGCCAGGTCGAATTTCCTGTAACTGGTATGCAGAGAAGTAAGACAAAGAGTCAGTGTACTCCGCCACCCCCTGGTATGACGTGGAATTACTCTCCATCTGGCCACCACTCCCACCTTTTTCACTCACCAGCTTTTTTAAACCGGCCATTGTTCAGAGTGAGGTCAGTCTTTTCACAGGTTTGGTGTAGATGGCATAGCATTGCTGCCCAGTGATCTCTCACTGTTTCTGTTTCCTCTTGACTGATGGTAATAAATAGGTACCCTGGTAACCCAGCTCTTCTTCACCCTTAAAAACAAAGGTGCCACAAGGATTCTTCAGAGTGATGTCATAGGGGAACAATTTGTGGTTCGCAAAAGAACCATCCACATGAAGATTTCAGAAAGAACCTTTAATTATTTATGTCAGTAACAGGTCCCTTAAATAATCATGAATATACATGAGTAAATTTGAAAATTATGCAGTACTTTTAATGCATAGAAGCTGACACAATACAACACATTTGCAGTGGCATATGGGTAGTTTGAACATACATAGTACAGCACTCTGCTGTTAGTGTAGTTGAAGTCAAGGTTGAATGAACATGGACGCTCCGTTGGGGGATTGCACCATCGTTGAATCTTGTGCCATTGTAAGATTTCTTTGGGCAGAAGGGGTTGAACGATGTAAAATGCTCAGGAATTTCATAGAACTATAATAGAGCAATGGTGTTTTAATAGTCCCTAAAGGGCTTTGGAAGTATCTGCCAGCTATGCTGGACCAATTATTCTGACCAAATACATGACTTGAGCCATGAGGCAGCAGTGCTAACCAGTGCAGCATACAACAGAAGACACAGATGGAATGATAACCACAAACAAAATGCAACAAATGGCCTAAATTAGCAATAATGAAAAATATATATATATATATTCTAAATAAGGAGAACAGGAGACTCAAAAATGTTTGGGGATAGCCGTCCCGTATACTGAAAAGCAATTAGGGGTGGGGGACCTTACCAAGCGAGACCACTAAAATGAAGCATCAAAATGTCTCTCAAGCAATAAGTGCTTTACCAGCAATAATTGACTTCTCAGTAAGAAACTGGGTTAGAACAACAACCTGTAGCCACTGCGGCCCTCCAGGACTGATGATGATGTTATATTAATCCCATGGGATACTTAAAAAAATAATAATCAGGGAAGAGAGCAAACATAGTACCCCAATACTACAAATTATGTAATCGAGGTGGGGAAATCGTAGGGGTCAGCATACCATGAGTGCAATGCAAGAACAATGCACTGGTAGAACCTCCTTAGTGATCATGGTATCTCCAATGCCAATGAGATGTCTGAAGTGGTGGCTTATAAGTATGACGTCAGGTAGTGTGAAGTCCAAAGAGAGACCTCTAATAACCAGTAGACCTGGCCAGAACATGGTCACATAGAATGTTGTGTTATTGTGCTATTTCCCTATATTTACCCTTTACCTAGAGGTAAGTGTACTCATCAGGTTCGTTACCGGGTTGGTCTACTGTCGCACCTTAAGATTATCACAAACATACACACAGACCCTAACCACAACAGTGCCCCATGAATGACACACAAACAAGTGGTTAACCTCTATCACTTAAAACCACACAAGTTCCTTAGGAATAACACAGCCTGTTGCTCTTCTGGTACTTCAAGAGACTTACTTATTGTCGGCACAAACAACATACGATGTTTAAAATTTATCTCAGACCTAAATATTACTTCAGTCTCTAGAAATACATTTAAACATACAAAGGCTCAACATCCTTGAGTATAGGCCATTTATCATTTTACTGTTCCCTACTATTGGGTTAGGCCCTCACCCTCAGCCTTAATAAACCTCACAGCACAGAGCATATGGCAAACCTCCGGCTGCACCAAGTTCTCAAAGAAATTGACCTTATTACTTCACTCACTCTAGACATGAAGACAAAGCATAGACAGTTAAAAGCAGCATGGTATTTATTACATGAATAATAATACCAAACAGAACAAAGAATAATAGAAAATAAGATTGATAGTAAAGTCTTGATATATATAGTCTTTAGAAAAAGCTTATGAAAAAGTAAAGATGTCAAGGATTAATGTCCTGGGCAGCCTGTGATCTAGCACTTGAAGTTGTTCATGAGATGCTTTTGCCAATGATCAGATAGGAATGGCCACACATTGCTGGTGCCCTCTTCTGATGTCGCTCTCGCACTCTTCTGACGTTGTTCCGTTCTCTTCTTCTTCTTCTGATGATGATGTTGCTCTTCAGCTGAGACATATCTCTCTATCATTAAAGAATATCTTTAAACAAGACTATTGCCAAGAGATTTTTTCAAGTCCTGCCCTCCTCTCAACCATTTTCAATGCCCACGGTCCTCTCACTCGTGTGAATGCTTTTGTCAGACACAGTTCCTGAGCTCTCAGTTCTTATAAATTTTTATGTTTCCCTTACTTTAAGTTCCCAATAAAAGAAGACTTATTATGTCCAAATCCTATTGAAGAATTTTATCCCGAAGGGTTATCAACAGAAAAAATGAGTACACTGGCAATCCTAGCACCGAGAAACGATGAAGTCAAATGAATTAATGCGATAATTGTCGATTGATTATATGGCAAATTGGTTAAATGCATATTAATAGACTGTGCTGAAACAGTTGGTGGTGATGGTGCAGAAGCTGAAAACAACAACGTACAATATGCCGTAGAATATCTACAACCGTTAACACTGTCTGTTATTCCACCGGCTGAATTACTGTTGAAAGAAGGATGTGTCGTAATGTTATTGTGTATTTATGTCTGATTGATGGGCTATGCAATAGGACAAGTTTAGTTGTATTCAAAATTGGTTGAACAATTCTGACATGTAAAAGTTTAACAGGCCACAAGAAAGGTAATGTAGTAAATCTTCAGGGGATAACATTAGACACCAAAGGAGATCTTGATATGCCAGTCATATTAAAATGTTTACAGTTTCCCGTTAGTATAGCTTTTGCTATGACAATTAACAAATCATAGGGACAAATATTCAAAAAAGTCGGTTTATTTATTAGAGGGAAAGAAACGATGTTCACTCACATGCAGTTATATGTTGCATTGTCACGATGTAACTCCAAACACTGAATCAAAATTGGGTGATATTGATGAAAAGTTCATTCAAAAGGTTGTTTTAGTAAAGTTTTACAGTAAAAGTGTACGTTTTAAAAGTATTTGCGTGTTAATTTCAAAGCCAAACAGAACAAAAATGTATAACGCAAAGAATACCTCTAACACAACCTGAAACATAATTTTGTTTCAATTTATTACATTTTACTATTTTTTACTATGGTCAATTACTTGCCGTAATATACAGTAAAATAGTTAGTTCTATTATGCATATGTAACAATTCCCATGAAAATAACAATTTGTTTAAATTGTACATCCGCTTCTCCATATACAAGCAGCAGATCTGCGAAGTGACTACCGCGTAGTGTCTGCCCGGGGATTGGTGAGCGAAGCGAGCATGGGGCAGAGCCCCCTAGTTTATTATAAAATTCTACCAGGGGCCTCCCAAGATGTGATTGCTACTTGCACCTGATTGGCTGGTTGTTAATATGATGAACGAATTTAACAAACAAATCAATCCCATAGCATCTCCTTCTGTTAACTGGGTTGTAAAGTAATCAGATACAGCTTGAACTATAGCATGTCTTCCTTTCCCAAGCTGTAAACCAATTTAATCCCTGTGCCTTTTCCTTCACGGGTGATAAAATCATCAATACATCGGGAGGCATCCCCTGAATTCCTGCTCAGTTCAAACAGATGGTACTGATATTGGTACAATTCAGGAAAACAGATTGGCTTTGATGTTAACTGTCCATGCTAGTGACCTTTATTTCAGCTCATCTGTTGTTTTTTCTTGAACAAAATATAATGAAAACATTTTTACAGATTTTGTACTTTACAACAAATGTCCAACTCCAAAAAAAGATGTTAAATAAGCTTCTTTTAATACAAAGCTCTAAGGGATTTAACCTACCTAAGGTGGGCCATGATCGACCAATTAAAGAACAAAACTAAAATAGAGCAAAAATAATGATCTAAAGAGAAAAACATTGTTAAATGTATCCTTTTGTATTTGTCATCGACTGGTAGTAATAAAGCTGAAATGAAATGTTGGGGTGCCAACCAGGCCACCCCTTTTACTTGCGAAAGGCTGAAACAAAAATAACAGCAACTCAATTGCAATAAGGCTAACAAAAAAATGAAGAATTAGTCATTGTTTAAAGCAAAGTGACAAGTGGTCAAGATTTAGGGTCAGAAGTCCATCTTGTGGGTTGCTTATCTCCCAAACGAGATGGCACCTTCCTGGAGCGCCCTGCTGTTATAGCCTGTGGAGCAGTCTGATGTTCTCATTGGGTGTCTTCTCAAAGGTGTAGGTGGCAAGGTAGAGAAGGTGCTTAGTGATTGTGCCACCTGGAGTCCTGGGGTGGTAGTGCTTACCTTTGACGAGCCCAGAAGTTGACCCTCTAATGCGC